>NC_071506.1:225320294-225620294 GCF_027887155.1 Malaclemys terrapin pileata
ATTGACTTTCAGCTCCCTGATTATTATTTCATATTAGAAGCCGCACTCTTTGGAAATCCTCCGATTTCTGTTCATTGATTTATCCTCAGTCCTTTCCCCCGCCACAACCACCACATGACAAAATGGATCCTCAGTCTGCAAGAGTCATGATTATCATGGTCACATAGCTCAAATATGTACCTATATCTAATCGTGGTGTAGGCCACTGTATGTTTGTTTTTCATACAAAGCCAGACGATTGTAATGGAAAACCCCTCAGCACTTCAGTCACCATCACATAGCAACATGGTGTTTTCTCTTCAAACCTATCGTTGCCTACCTCCTCCTGCCCTTGTAAGTAGGTATTTTGAAGAACCTTTTTCTCTGAGTGGCACGATAAACAGCTCATGGAAAGTATGTTACTCCAAATCCTGTCATCTGCACAAAGCTTCAGCAAAGGGCCTTTGATCTGAGTTGTTCTTCAGGGAGCAGGAAGAGGAGACAGAATCCTTCCCACCCACCCTACAAGCCCTGAAGTACCAGCAAAGCCCCTCTCCAACTGTATCATTGAAACATGAGTTCCCCTTCAAACACATGCTGGTGGATGTGCAGAGCAGCAAACCTGCTGATCACATTCCTTTTATCTCTCCTTAGCCTGACGCAATCACTCTTTGCCTCTCCAGTTACTAGCATGGATGCCATGGGTCATACAAGCTGGGCTGCTGATCCTCTCTACACTGGTTCCATTGTGTCTTGGAGACATGGGTGCAAGCTCCTTGGGGCAGGAACTGTCGTTTTGTTCTGTTTTACAGTTGGAGAAAACTGCTCTTTTGAGTTAAAAAACAGTTGTGGGGCAGGTAACAGAGGCCTGAAAAACTGAGCAATTTATTGTATAAAGGGGCAAGAGCTGCAGTCTTTTCACAGACTTTACTCAGAACCCAAGAATCAGGCTTGAAAGGAGGGAGACCTCTTATTTATAGCCTAAAGGCCAAGATACCTACTCTCTATGGCTGTGTCTTCCCATATACCTATCCATGAAGGAGGCATTGCTCAGCAAGTTGCATTAAAACACATCCTAACATCTGTTCTGGCATGCGGTAAGCAAGGAAAATGAGCAGTGGTGTAATCCTAAAACTGAAGGTACCAGAGTGCCACCACTAAAAGGGGCAGAGAGCAGGGGATGAAGCCGGGGGCCAGAGAAGAGATGGGGGGTGGGAAATTATAGGGCCAGGGGTGGGTAAGAGGGTAAAGCTACAACTCCCTGGAGTGTGAAGTGCCTCAACAAAGCAGCCCTCCAACACTTCACACTGGAAATGCAACCCACAGGGTGAACGCCTCTTCCTGAGAATCAGATACTTTATTAGACACCAAAGTCTGGTGGGGGGCGTGGGAGGGGGGAAAACAGTCTTTCCTTGTTGCAGAGATTTCTATACTTAAAATCAGGGGGGAGGGACCTTCCCCATGAACTGGGGGGTGACTTGTACCCTTCGGGGGCACCAAACCCTGCAGGGTCCTGTGCCTTCTGCCGGGGGGTGGAGCATTATACACCTATTGGGCCCCAAATCCACGAGGGGGACCCCCTGCCCCATCTCCTCTTTTAAGAGGGACAATTGCAGAAGCCAAAACGAAAACTTATGTCCAGATCAGAATTTGTTCCAAAATTGTGCCATGAAAATGTGGTATTAAAAAATTATCCAATAAATAGATAGACAATGCCAGACAAAAATTAGGAGACAAAACACATATGAAAGAATAAGACCATAATCAATATATTAATATAAAACAATAATACAGCTGGTACAATAAAGCAATACCATGGGGAGACATACAGTGCATCATTAGTATTCTGTTCTAATGAAGCTTGCAACACACAATGTACATTAACCAGTGTAAAGCCTTTTCAGCACTGTGAATATTCCACCACTTTACTGGCCCATTTATTTTAACTGAAAGAGGGATGATCCCATTGCCAAGCCATCAGATGGTAAAAGGGATATATTTGATTGATAATAAAAAAGGGTCTGCCATTGCTTTGCAAAATATATTTCTAATTTAAATGCATGTGGTATACAACATCAATGCCATACTCAAAGAAAAAGAAAAATGGGGGATGGGTAAAGGAGGGGAGGGAGAGAGAGACAAAGCAAAACAAAAATCACAAACATCACTCACATTTTTTCAACCTGTTCTCGTGATACAGATTGACAGCCCTTTTAATATGAAATAAATCAGCCAGGATAAGGAATGTCTCGGAGAACATACAGATTGAGCGCTGATTGACAGAGCTCCTCGGAAACCCACTCTATTTGCACTTGGTTTTATAGCAGCTAACTTGAAAGGATGTCAGGCACTTTGAAATGTTTCAAGTGTTTTGAACCTAGCGAACAATCATAAAATGTGCTTATTGGTTTCCAGTCTGTAGTTGGAGCAGCATTCTCGTGAAGACAATGCTGAGGAAGGCCAGCCAGAAAAACGAGAGCGAAGTTTTTACTTTCCATTCAGATGCCATCCAGCTATAAGGATTTTTGGACTGCTGTCAACATTCCTATTTAGTTCACATGATATTTTAAAAAAAAGATTCCTTATTTTGGAAACAGGTATTAAGCATGGTGAGAGCACAGCTTTGGATTCTCCCTATACACTTTATAGTCACTTTTAACCAAGGATTGGCCAGTCACATTGCTGATGAGACATGACATTTTTAAAGTTATGTGTCCAGTTTGTGCCCCTGCTGCCTTCTTGTTAGATTCCGCCCAGCATTATGCCAGCTTCGATAATGTTGCAGATACTACGGTTAGCTGTCTCCTTGTATTTCCTGAAATGTCCTGTGTGTATCGTTATCTTGCAAAGCAAATACTAGTACATGTCACAGTCACATTGAGAGAAAAAGATGAAAACTAAGAACAGTGGCATTGCCAGCCCATTTTAACAGCACCTCCCACTTCAGAATGACACTTGGTGGTTTGTGGGCAATTTTTAAAAGTGTGATTTTTTAAAAATATATATATTGGACATTTCCCTTTTAATATACAGTGCAACATCTGTTGAGAATGGAAGCCTTGAGTTACTCCCTCTTGTGAGGTTAGTCCAATGGGGAGGATTGTTTCAGGAGCAAAAGGCACCAGATTCAGTTCTTGAAGCCCGCACAAATCCTGCAAGGTTCATTCACAGGGGTCGCCAGGGAAACAAACGCTGCAGGGTCACTTGGGGGGTCAGCTAACACAAACTTAAATCTCCAGAATGCCCCATACAGGTGACCATTTCCTCCCTTCAGGCTTCTCCCCTCCATCCTCCAGCATACATCCCTTCTATCCCCCTCCCTCCATCTCCGGTACCTCTCCTTACCTTACGTTTGATGACTATGAGAAGTGGCCTTCCTCCTAGCTCACCCTTCATTCTGTGACTAGGTCACCCCCTCAAACCTGCATATCTCTAGTCTAGAAAGTACAAATAGCCTCTCCCCACAGCAGGTTCTTCTAGATGTTCCTAGATACAGGCCACTTCCCCTCTCCTGTTCAAGCTTACAAGGATCTTTGGAGAGGGCAGAAAGGAGTGAGAGCAGAGAGAGTGAGGAAACACTCTTTCTGCCAATGGTCTGTACTGTGCTCCAGGAGACAGGAGAACTAGGTTCCTGGCTTCATCACTGACTTGCTTTGGGACCATAGGCCAGTTTTTTAACCTTTCAGACCCCAGTTTTGTCATCTGGAAATTGATCAAATTACCAGTCTCATGGGGGTGTTATAAAATCTACTGCATTAATGTTTGAAAAATGCTTAAGACTTTTGCAGGGAAGCTTCTACGTCAGTACAAAGTGGTACTACTACAATCCCTTGTTCCCTCACAATAGATTATGGGCCTTGACTTCTGCGCCCTAGAGCATGGTGGCTAGAAAACACCTGGGAGCTCCCTAGCTACCATGCTAGGGATTATAGAGCACCATTTTCAGTCCCAACTGCTCTATCCAGGGTCCCCTCCAGTCCACCCAAAATCATCTGTCTTGTCGTTGCTTTAACTATGCCCCCCCACTGGCCTCATTGTGTTGCACACCAAATTCAAACGTATTGTCCTTGCCTTCAAGGCTCTGCACCATGCGATCAGTCACTGCCTATCTCTCTGACCTGATATCCTTTCATTGTCTGCCACCCTCCCTACTCTGGCAATGACACCAGCCTCTGTGCCCACTATCTCACCATTTCTTTGCCTTATTGCATACTGCCCCTTATGGTTAAAGCACCCTCAGGCTTCCCAAGCCACTTCCTTTAGTGCATTCAAATCCCCACTAAAAACTCACTTCCGCTGGGAGGCCTGTGAGAGGTAGGTGGGGAGAAAAGGGAACACCAACGCAAGTTTTAATGGAGCCATCTAGATGTGTTCAGGCCTTCCTGCAGAACCACGTGATCTTATTACTGTCACCCTTGTTGTCCCTCTCCCCTTCCTTGTTGGCCTATGATCCTCACTTGTGTCGTGTCTACTTTATATGGTAAGCTCTCTGGAGAACGTGCCTTTGACTTTATTTTTTTTTTTTTTGAGGCTTCTAGTATATTTGGGGTCATTCATTCAATAAATAATAATAGTAAGAGTTGAATCCTGCCCTTCAAAGACGCAATTCATCATGCAGAGGGACACTGGCTTCTATAAGGTGGCCACTCGGAAGGTGAGGTGGAAGTAGCCACCATCTGGCACTCTCTAAAGTCTACACATGGGTTCATCAAGTCCCAGGACAGAGACGAAGAGAGAACTGTAGAGGGACAGACTTTGTGACAAGGCTGTGTGACCAGCATCAGCTCAGGCTCCCCAACATAATAGCCCAAACTCAGCCTGATTTCAGGATGCCAAATACTCACACAGCTCATGCCTACAGAGACACCTACACACATTCTGATATAGAACCTCTTCCATTTTGTAAAAAGCAACAGAGGGTCCTGTGGCACCTTTGAGACTAACAGAAGTATTGGGAGCATAAGCTTTCGTGGGTAAGAACCTCACTTCTTCAGATGCAAGTAATGGAAATCTCTAGAGGCAGGTATATATCAGTGTGGAGATAACGAGGTTAGTTCAATCAGGGAGGGTGAGGTGCTCTGCTAGCAGTTGAGGTGTGAACACCAAGGGAGGAGAAACTGTTTCTGTAGTTGGATAGCCATTCACAGTCTTTGTTTAATCCTGATCTGATGGTGTCAAATTTGCAAATGAACTGGAGCTCAGCAGTTTCTCTTTGGAGTCTGGTCCTGAAGTTTTTTTGCTGTAAGATGGCAACCTTTACATCTGCTATTGTGTGGCCAGGGAGGTTGAAGTGTTCTCCTACAGGTTTTTGTATATTGCCATTCCTGATATCTGACTTGTGTCCATTTATCCTCTTGCGTAGTGACTGTCCAGTTTGGCCAATGTACATAGCAGAGGGGCATTGCTGGCATATGATGGCATATATAACATTAGTGGACGTGCAGGTGAATGAGCCGGTGATGTTGTAGCTGATCTGGTTAGGTCCAGTGATGGTGTTGCTGGTGTAGATATGTGGGCAGAGTTGGCATCGAGGTTTGTTGCATGGGTTGGTTCCTGAGTTAGAGTTGTTATGGTGCGGTGCGTGGTTGCTGGTGAGAATATGCTTAAGGTTGGCAGGTTGTCTGTGGGCGAGGACTGGCCTGCCTCCCAAGGTCTGTGAAAGTGAGGGATCATTGTCCAGGATGGGTTGTAGATCACTGATGATGCGTTGGAGAGGTTTAAGCTGAGGACTGTAGGTGATGGCCAGTGGAGTTCTGTTGGTTTCTCTTCTGGGCCTGTCTTGTAGCAGGAGGCTTCTGGGTACACGTCTGGCTCTGTTGATTTGTTTCTTTATTTCCTTGTGTGGGTATCGTAGTTTTGAGAATGCTTGGTGAAGATCTTGTAGGTGTTGGTCTCTGTCTGAGGGGTTGGAGCAGATGCGATTGTACCTCAGTGCTTGGCTGTAGACGATGGATCGTGTGGTGTGACCGGGGTGGAAGCTGGAGGCATGAAGGTAGGCGTAGCGGTCGGTGGGTTTTCGGTATAGGGTGGTGTTAATGTGGCCATCGCTTATTTGTACGGTGGTGTCCAGGAAGTGGACCTCCCGTGTAGATTGGTCCAGGCTGAGGTTGATGGTGGGGTGGAAGCTGTTGAAAGCATGGTGGAATTCTTCCAGGGCCTCCTTCCCATGGGTCCAGATGATGAAGATGTCATCAATATAGCGTAGGTAGAGAAGGGGTATGAGTGGACGGGAGCTGAGGAAGCGTTGTTCCAGGTCAGCCATAAAAATGTTGGCATATTGTGGGGCCATGCGGGTGCCCATAGCGGTGCCACTGGTCTGGAGGTATATATTGTCACCAAATTTGAAATAATTGTGCGTGAGGATAAAGTCACAGAGCTCAGCAATAAGTTGTGCTGTGTCATCATCAGGGATACTGTTCCTGACAGCTTGTATTCCATCTGTATGTGGGATGTTAGTGTAGAGAGCCTCTACATCCATGGTGGCTAGGATGGTGTTTTCTGGGAGGTCACCAATGCATTGTAGTTTCCTCAGGAAATCTGTGGTGTCACGGAGATAGCTGGGAGTGCTGGTGGCGTAGGGTCTGAGTAGGGAGTCCACATATCCAGACAGTCCTTCAGTGAGAGTGCCAATGCCCGAGATGATGGGGCGTCCAGGATTTCCAGGTTTGTGGATCTTAGGTAGTAGATAGAATAACCCCGGTCGGGGCTCTAAGGGTATGTTGATTTGTTCCTGTGTTAGTGTAGGGAGTGTCCTGAGTAGATGGTGTAGTTTCTTAGTGTATTCCTCAGTGGGATCTGAGGAAAGCGGCCTGTAGAATTGGGTATTGGAGAGTTGTCTGGCAGCCTCCTCCTGGTAGTCAGACCTGTTCATGATGACAACAGCACCTCCTTTATCAGCCTCTTTGATGATAATGTCAGGGTGGTTTCTGAGGCTGTGGATGGCATTGCGTTCTGCACGACTTAGGTTATGAGGCAAGCGATGTTGTTTTTCCACAATTTCTGCCTGTGCACGTCGGCGGAAGCATTCTATGTATAGGTCCAGACTGTCATTTCGACCCTCAGGAGGAGTCCATGTGGAGTTCTTCTTCCTGTGTTGTTGGTGGGAGGGTATCTGTGTATCAGTGCGCTGTTCAGTGTTATCATGAAAGTATTCTTTGAGTCGGAGGCGGCGAAAGTAGGCTTCCAGATCACCACAGAACTGTATCATGTTCGTGGGGGTGCTGGGGCAAAAGGAGAGTCCCCGAGAAAGGACAGACTCTTCTGCTGGGTTGAGTGTGTAGCTGGATAAATTGACGATATTGCTGGGTGAGTTAGGGGTACCCCTGTTGTGGCCCCATGTGGCAGGTAGGATTTTAGACAGCTTACGGTCCTTTTTCCTTTGTAGAGTGGTGAAGTGTGTAATGTAGATCTCCTGTCTTATTTTAGTAAAGTCCGTTGGTGTGGAGGGTTGGTTATTTATGAGAGTCTCCAGGTTGGAGAGCTCTTTCTTGATGTTTTTCTGTTTGCTGTATAGGATGCTGATCAGATGGTTCCTCAGTTTCTTTGATAACGTATGGCATAATCTCTCACTGTGGTCTGTGCAGTATGTAGATAGCAATGGATTTTTCACCTTCAGTCCATTTGGTATGATGTCCATCTGTTTGCATTTGGAAAGGAAGATGATATCTGTCTGTATTTGTGCAAGTTTCTTCATGAGGTTGATAGATTTCCATTCCATACGGCTAAATGCAGTGCCTTGCATGGTGTCAAGTATCAGAGGGGTAGCCGTGTTAGTCTGAATCTGTAAAAAGCAACAGAGGGTCCTGTGGCACCTTTGAGACTAACAGAAGTATTGGGAGCATAAGCTTTCGTGGGTAAGAACCTCACTTCTTCAGATGCAAGTAATGGAAATCTCTAGAGGCAGGTATATATCAGTGTGGAGATAACGAGGTTAGTTCAATCAGGGAGGGTGAGGTGCTCTGCTAGCAGTTGAGGTGTGAACACCAAGGGAGGAGAAACTGTTTCTGTAGTTGGATAGCCATTCACAGTCTTTGTTTAATCCTGATCTGATGGTGTCAAATTTGCAAATGAACTGGAGCTCAGCAGTTTCTCTTTGGAGTCTGGTCCTGAAGTTTTTTTGCTGTAAGATGGCAACCTTTACATCTGCTATTGTGTGGCCAGGGAGGTTGAAGTGTTCTCCTACAGGTTTTTGTATATTGCCATTCCTGATATCTGACTTGTGTCCATTTATCCTCTTGCGTAGTGACTGTCCAGTTTGGCCAATGTACATAGCAGAGGGGCATTGCTGGCATATGATGGCATATATAACATTAGTGGACGTGCAGGTGAATGAGCCGGTGATGTTGTAGCTGATCTGGTTAGGTCCAGTGATGGTGTTGCTGGTGTAGATATGTGGGCAGAGTTGGCATCGAGGTTTGTTGCATGGGTTGGTTCCTGAGTTAGAGTTGTTATGGTGCGGTGCGTGGTTGCTGGTGAGAATATGCTTAAGGTTGGCAGGTTGTCTGTGGGCGAGGACTGGCCTGCCTCCCAAGGTCTGTGAAAGTGAGGGATCATTGTCCAGGATGGGTTGTAGATCACTGATGATGTGTTGGAGAGGTTTAAGCTGAGGACTGTAGGTGATGGCCAGTGGAGTTCTGTTGGTTTCTCTTCTGGGCCTGTCTTGTAGCAGGAGGCTTCTGGGTACACGTCTGGCTCTGTTGATTTGTTTCTTTATTTCCTTGTGTGGGTATCGTAGTTTTGAGAATGCTTGGTGAAGATCTTGTAGGTGTTGGTCTCTGTCTGAGGGGTTGGAGCAGATGCGATTGTACCTCAGTGCTTGGCTGTAGACGATGGATCGTGTGGTGTGACCGGGGTGGAAGCTGGAGGCATGAAGGTAGGCGTAGCGGTCGGTGGGTTTTCGGTATAGGGTGGTGTTAATGTGGCCATCGCTTATTTGTACGGTGGTGTCCAGGAAGTGGACCTCCCGTGTAGATTGGTCCAGGCTGAGGTTGATGGTGGGGTGGAAGCTGTTGAAAGCATGGTGGAATTCTTCCAGGGCCTCCTTCCCATGGGTCCAGATGATGAAGATGTCATCAATATAGCGTAGGTAGAGAAGGGGTATGAGTGGACGGGAGCTGAGGAAGCGTTGTTCCAGGTCAGCCATAAAAATGTTGGCATATTGTGGGGCCATGCGGGTGCCCATAGCGGTGCCACTGGTCTGGAGGTATATATTGTCACCAAATTTGAAATAATTGTGCGTGAGGATAAAGTCACAGAGCTCAGCAATAAGTTGTGCTGTGTCATCATCAGGGATACTGTTCCTGACAGCTTGTATTCCATCTGTATGTGGGATGTTAGTGTAGAGAGCCTCTACATCCATGGTGGCTAGGATGGTGTTTTCTGGGAGGTCACCAATGCATTGTAGTTTCCTCAGGAAATCTGTGGTGTCACGGAGATAGCTGGGAGTGCTGGTGGCGTAGGGTCTGAGTAGGGAGTCCACATATCCAGACAGTCCTTCAGTGAGAGTGCCAATGCCCGAGATGATGGGGCGTCCAGGATTTCCAGGTTTGTGGATCTTAGGTAGTAGATAGAATAACCCCGGTCGGGGCTCTAAGGGTATGTTGATTTGTTCCTGTGTTAGTGTAGGGAGTGTCCTGAGTAGATGGTGTAGTTTCTTAGTGTATTCCTCAGTGGGATCTGAGGAAAGCGGCCTGTAGAATTGGGTATTGGAGAGTTGTCTGGCAGCCTCCTCCTGGTAGTCAGACCTGTTCATGATGACAACAGCACCTCCTTTATCAGCCTCTTTGATGATAATGTCAGGGTGGTTTCTGAGGCTGTGGATGGCATTGCGTTCTGCACGACTTAGGTTATGAGGCAAGCGATGTTGTTTTTCCACAATTTCTGCCTGTGCACGTCGGCGGAAGCATTCTATGTATAGGTCCAGACTGTCATTTCGACCCTCAGGAGGAGTCCATGTGGAGTTCTTCTTCCTGTGTTGTTGGTGGGAGGGTATCTGTGTATCAGTGCGCTGTTCAGTGTTATCATGAAAGTATTCTTTGAGTCGGAGGCGGCGAAAGTAGGCTTCCAGATCACCACAGAACTGTATCATGTTCGTGGGGGTGCTGGGGCAAAAGGAGAGTCCCCGAGAAAGGACAGACTCTTCTGCTGGGTTGAGTGTGTAGCTGGATAAATTGACGATATTGCTGGGTGAGTTAGGGGTACCCCTGTTGTGGCCCCATGTGGCAGGTAGGATTTTAGACAGCTTACGGTCCTTTTTCCTTTGTAGAGTGGTGAAGTGTGTAATGTAGATCTCCTGTCTTATTTTAGTAAAGTCCGTTGGTGTGGAGGGTTGGTTATTTATGAGAGTCTCCAGGTTGGAGAGCTCTTTCTTGATGTTTTTCTGTTTGCTGTATAGGATGCTGATCAGATGGTTCCTCAGTTTCTTTGATAACGTATGGCATAATCTCTCACTGTGGTCTGTGCAGTATGTAGATAGCAATGGATTTTTCACCTTCAGTCCATTTGGTATGATGTCCATCTGTTTGCATTTGGAAAGGAAGATGATATCTGTCTGTATTTGTGCAAGTTTCTTCATGAGGTTGATAGATTTCCATTCCATACGGCTAAATGCAGTGCCTTGCATGGTGTCAAGTATCAGAGGGGTAGCCGTGTTAGTCTGAATCTGTAAAAAGCAACAGAGGGTCCTGTGGCACCTTTGAGACTAACAGAAGTATTGGGAGCATAAGCTTTCGTGGGTAAGAACCTCACTTCTTCAGATGCAAGTAATGGAAATCTCTAGAGGCAGGTATATATCAGTGTGGAGATAACGAGGTTAGTTCAATCAGGGAGGGTGAGGTGCTCTGCTAGCAGTTGAGGTGTGAACACCAAGGGAGGAGAAACTGTTTCTGTAGTTGGATAGCCATTCACAGTCTTTGTTTAATCCTGATCTGATGGTGTCAAATTTGCAAATGAACTGGAGCTCAGCAGTTTCTCTTTGGAGTCTGGTCCTGAAGTTTTTTTGCTGTAAGATGGCAACCTTTACATCTGCTATTGTGTGGCCAGGGAGGTTGAAGTGTTCTCCTACAGGTTTTTGTATATTGCCATTCCTGATATCTGACTTGTGTCCATTTATCCTCTTGCGTAGTGACTGTCCAGTTTGGCCAATGTACATAGCAGAGGGGCATTGCTGGCATATGATGGCATATATAACATAGTGGACGTGCAGGTGAATGAGCCGGTGATGTTGTAGCTGATCTGGTTAGGTCCAGTGATGGTGTTGCTGGTGTAGATATGTGGGCAGAGTTGGCATCGAGGTTTGTTGCATGGGTTGGTTCCTGAGTTAGAGTTGTTATGGTGCGGTGCGTGGTTGCTGGTGAGAATATGCTTAAGGTTGGCAGGTTGTCTGTGGGCGAGGACTGGCCTGCCTCCCAAGGTCTGTGAAAGTGAGGGATCATTGTCCAGGATGGGTTGTAGATCACTGATGATGCGTTGGAGAGGTTTAAGCTGAGGACTGTAGGTGATGGCCAGTGGAGTTCTGTTGGTTTCTCTTCTGGGCCTGTCTTGTAGCAGGAGGCTTCTGGGTACACGTCTGGCTCTGTTGATTTGTTTCTTTATTTCCTTGTGTGGGTATCGTAGTTTTGAGAATGCTTGGTGAAGATCTTGTAGGTGTTGGTCTCTGTCTGAGGGGTTGGAGCAGATGCGATTGTACCTCAGTGCTTGGCTGTAGACGATGGATCGTGTGGTGTGACCGGGGTGGAAGCTGGAGGCATGAAGGTAGGCGTAGCGGTCGGTGGGTTTTCGGTATAGGGTGGTGTTAATGTGGCCATCGCTTATTTGTACGGTGGTGTCCAGGAAGTGGACCTCCCGTGTAGATTGGTCCAGGCTGAGGTTGATGGTGGGGTGGAAGCTGTTGAAAGCATGGTGGAATTCTTCCAGGGCCTCCTTCCCATGGGTCCAGATGATGAAGATGTCATCAATATAGCGTAGGTAGAGAAGGGGTATGAGTGGACGGGAGCTGAGGAAGCGTTGTTCCAGGTCAGCCATAAAAATGTTGGCATATTGTGGGGCCATGCGGGTGCCCATAGCGGTGCCACTGGTCTGGAGGTATATATTGTCACCAAATTTGAAATAATTGTGCGTGAGGATAAAGTCACAGAGCTCAGCAATAAGTTGTGCTGTGTCATCATCAGGGATACTGTTCCTGACAGCTTGTATTCCATCTGTATGTGGGATGTTAGTGTAGAGAGCCTCTACATCCATGGTGGCTAGGATGGTGTTTTCTGGGAGGTCACCAATGCATTGTAGTTTCCTCAGGAAATCTGTGGTGTCACGGAGATAGCTGGGAGTGCTGGTGGCGTAGGGTCTGAGTAGGGAGTCCACATATCCAGACAGTCCTTCAGTGAGAGTGCCAATGCCCGAGATGATGGGGCGTCCAGGATTTCCAGGTTTGTGGATCTTAGGTAGTAGATAGAATAACCCCGGTCGGGGCTCTAAGGGTATGTTGATTTGTTCCTGTGTTAGTGTAGGGAGTGTCCTGAGTAGATGGTGTAGTTTCTTAGTGTATTCCTCAGTGGGATCTGAGGAAAGCGGCCTGTAGAATTGGGTATTGGAGAGTTGTCTGGCAGCCTCCTCCTGGTAGTCAGACCTGTTCATGATGACAACAGCACCTCCTTTATCAGCCTCTTTGATGATAATGTCAGGGTGGTTTCTGAGGCTGTGGATGGCATTGCGTTCTGCACGACTTAGGTTATGAGGCAAGCGATGTTGTTTTTCCACAATTTCTGCCTGTGCACGTCGGCGGAAGCATTCTATGTATAGGTCCAGACTGTCATTTCGACCCTCAGGAGGAGTCCATGTGGAGTTCTTCTTCCTGTGTTGTTGGTGGGAGGGTATCTGTGTATCAGTGCGCTGTTCAGTGTTATCATGAAAGTATTCTTTGAGTCGGAGGCGGCGAAAGTAGGCTTCCAGATCACCACAGAACTGTATCATGTTCGTGGGGGTGCTGGGGCAAAAGGAGAGTCCCCGAGAAAGGACAGACTCTTCTGCTGGGTTGAGTGTGTAGCTGGATAAATTGACGATATTGCTGGGTGAGTTAGGGGTACCCCTGTTGTGGCCCCATGTGGCAGGTAGGATTTTAGACAGCTTACGGTCCTTTTTCCTTTGTAGAGTGGTGAAGTGTGTAATGTAGATCTCCTGTCTTATTTTAGTAAGACTCTAAACTCTACTCAGGAACCAACCCATGCAACAAACCTCGATGCCAACTCTGCCCACATATCTACACCAGCAACACCATCACTGGACCTAACCAGATCAGCTACAACATCACCGGCTCATTCACCTGCACGTCCACTAATGTTATATATGCCATCATATGCCAGCAATGCCCCTCTGCTATGTACATTGGCCAAACTGGACAGTCACTACGCAAGAGGATAAATGGACACAAGTCAGATATCAGGAATGGCAATATACAAAAACCTGTAGGAGAACACTTCAACCTCCCTGGCCACACAATAGCAGATGTAAAGGTTGCCATCTTACAGCAAAAAAACTTCAGGACCAGACTCCAAAGAGAAACTGCTGAGCTCCAGTTCATTTGCAAATTTGACACCATCAGATCAGGATTAAACAAAGACTGTGAATGGCTATCCAACTACAGAAACAGTTTCTCCTCCCTTGGTGTTCACACCTCAACTGCTAGCAGAGCACCTCACCCTCCCTGATTGAACTAACCTCGTTATCTCCACACTGATATATACCTGCCTCTAGAGATTTCCATTACTTGCATCTGAAGAAGTGAGGTTCTTACCCACGAAAGCTTATGCTCCCAATACTTCTGTTAGTCTCAAAGGTGCCACAGGACCCTCTGTTGCTTTTTACAGATTCAGACTAACACGGCTACCCCTCTGATACTTGACACCATGCAAGGCACTGCATTTAGCCGTATGGAATGGAAATCTATCAACCTCATGAAGAAACTTGCACAAATACAGACAGATATCATCTTCCTTTCCAAATGCAAACAGATGGACATCATACCAAATGGACTGAAGGTGAAAAATCCATTGCTATCTACATACTGCACAGACCACAGTGAGAGATTATGCCATACGTTATCAAAGAAACTGAGGAACCATCTGATCAGCATCCTATACAGCAAACAGAAAAACATCAAGAAAGAGCTCTCCAACCTGGAGACTCTCAAAAATAACCAACCCTCCACACCAACGGACTTTACTAAAATAAGACAGGAGATCTACATTACACACTTCACCACTCTACAAAGGAAAAAGGACCGTAAGCTGTCTAAAATCCTACCTGCCACATGGGGCCACAACAGGGGTACCCCTAACTCACCCAGCAATATCGTCAATTTATCCAGCTACACACTCAACCCAGCAGAAGAGTCTGTCCTTTCTCGGGGACTCTCCTTTTGCCCCAGCACCCCCACGAACATGATACAGTTCTGTGGTGATCTGGAAGCCTACTTTCGCCGCCTCCGACTCAAAGAATACTTTCATGATAACACTGAACAGCGCACTGATACACAGATACCCTCCCACCAACAACACAGGAAGAAGAACTCCACATGGACTCCTCCTGAGGGTCGAAATGACAGTCTGGACCTATACATAGAATGCTTCCGCCGACGTGCACAGGCAGAAATTGTGGAAAAACAACATCGCTTGCCTCATAACCTAAGTCGTGCAGAACGCAATGCCATCCACAGCCTCAGAAACCACCCTGACATTATCATCAAAGAGGCTGATAAAGGAGGTGCTGTTGTCATCATGAACAGGTCTGACTACCAGGAGGAGGCTGCCAGACAACTCTCCAATACCCAATTCTACAGGCCGCTTTCCTCAGATCCCACTGAGGAATACACTAAGAAACTACACCATCTACTCAGGACACTCCCTACACTAACACAGGAACAAATCAACATACCCTTAGAGCCCCGACCGGGGTTATTCTATCTACTACCTAAGATCCACAAACCTGGAAATCCTGGACGCCCCATCATCTCGGGCATTGGCACTCTCACTGAAGGACTGTCTGGATATGTGGACTCCCTACTCAGACCCTACGCCACCAGCACTCCCAGCTATCTCCGTGACACCACAGATTTCCTGAGGAAACTACAATGCATTGGTGACCTCCCAGAAAACACCATCCTAGCCACCATGGATGTAGAGGCTCTCTACACTAACATCCCACATACAGATGGAATACAAGCTGTCAGGAACAGTATCCCTGATGATGACACAGCACAACTTATTGCTGAGCTCTGTGACTTTATCCTCACGCACAATTATTTCAAATTTGGTGACAATATATACCTCCAGACCAGTGGCACCGCTATGGGCACCCGCATGGCCCCACAATATGCCAACATTTTTATGGCTTACCTGGAACAACGCTTCCTCAGCTCCCGTCCACTCATACCCCTTCTCTACCTACGCTATATTGATGACATCTTCATCATCTGGAGCCATGGGAAGGAGGCCCTGGAAGAATTCCACCATGCTTTCAACAGCTTCCACCCCACCATCAACCTCAGCCTGGACCAATCTACACGGGAGGTCCACTTCCTGGACACCACCGTACAAATAAGCGATGGCCACATTAACACCACCCTATACCGAAAACCCACCGACCGCTACGCCTACCTTCATGCCTCCAGCTTCCACCCCGGTCACACCACACAATCCATCGTCTACAGCCAAGCACTGAGGTACAATCGCATCTGCTCCAACCCCTCAGACAGAGACCAACACCTACAAGATCTTCACCAAGCATTCTCAAAACTACGATACCCACACAAGGAAATAAAGAAACAAATCAACAGAGCCAGACGTGTACCCAGAAGCCTCCTGCTACAAGACAGGCCCAGAAGAGAAACCAACAGAACTCCACTGGCCATCACCTACAGTCCTCAGCTTAAACCTCTCCAACGCATCATCAGTGATCTACAACCCATCCTGGACAATGATCCCTCACTTTCACAGACCTTGGGAGGCAGGCCAGTCCTCGCCCACAGACAACCTGCCAACCTTAAGCATATTCTCACCAGCAACCACGCACCGCACCATAACAACTCTAACTCAGGAACCAACCCATGCAACAAACCTCGATGCCAACTCTGCCCACATATCTACACCAGCAACACCATCACTGGACCTAACCAGATCAGCTACAACATCACCGGCTCATTCACCTGCACGTCCACTATGTTATATATGCCATCATATGCCAGCAATGCCCCTCTGCTATGTACATTGGCCAAACTGGACAGTCACTACGCAAGAGGATAAATGGACACAAGTCAGATATCAGGAATGGCAATATACAAAAACCTGTAGGAGAACACTTCAACCTCCCTGGCCACACAATAGCAGATGTAAAGGTTGCCATCTTACAGCAAAAAAACTTCAGGACCAGACTCCAAAGAGAAACTGCTGAGCTCCAGTTCATTTGCAAATTTGACACCATCAGATCAGGATTAAACAAAGACTGTGAATGGCTATCCAACTACAGAAACAGTTTCTCCTCCCTTGGTGTTCACACCTCAACTGCTAGCAGAGCACCTCACCCTCCCTGATTGAACTAACCTCGTTATCTCCACACTGATATATACCTGCCTCTAGAGATTTCCATTACTTGCATCTGAAGAAGTGAGGTTCTTACCCACGAAAGCTTATGCTCCCAATACTTCTGTTAGTCTCAAAGGTGCCACAGGACCCTCTGTTGCTTTTTACAGATTCAGACTAACACGGCTACCCCTCTGATACTTGACACCATGCAAGGCACTGCATTTAGCCGTATGGAATGGAAATCTATCAACCTCATGAAGAAACTTGCACAAATACAGACAGATATCATCTTCCTTTCCAAATGCAAACAGATGGACATCATACCAAATGGACTGAAGGTGAAAAATCCATTGCTATCTACATACTGCACAGACCACAGTGAGAGATTATGCCATACGTTATCAAAGAAACTGAGGAACCATCTGATCAGCATCCTATACAGCAAACAGAAAAACATCAAGAAAGAGCTCTCCAACCTGGAGACTCTCATAAATAACCAACCCTCCACACCAACGGACTTTACTAAAATAAGACAGGAGATCTACATTACACACTTCACCACTCTACAAAGGAAAAAGGACCGTAAGCTGTCTAAAATCCTACCTGCCACATGGGGCCACAACAGGGGTACCCCTAACTCACCCAGCAATATCGTCAATTTATCCAGCTACACACTCAACCCAGCAGAAGAGTCTGTCCTTTCTCGGGGACTCTCCTTTTGCCCCAGCACCCCCACGAACATGATACAGTTCTGTGGTGATCTGGAAGCCTACTTTCGCCGCCTCCGACTCAAAGAATACTTTCATGATAACACTGAACAGCGCACTGATACACAGATACCCTCCCACCAACAACACAGGAAGAAGAACTCCACATGGACTCCTCCTGAGGGTCGAAATGACAGTCTGGACCTATACATAGAATGCTTCCGCCGACGTGCACAGGCAGAAATTGTGGAAAAACAACATCGCTTGCCTCATAACCTAAGTCGTGCAGAACGCAATGCCATCCACAGCCTCAGAAACCACCCTGACATTATCATCAAAGAGGCTGATAAAGGAGGTGCTGTTGTCATCATGAACAGGTCTGACTACCAGGAGGAGGCTGCCAGACAACTCTCCAATACCCAATTCTACAGGCCGCTTTCCTCAGATCCCACTGAGGAATACACTAAGAAACTACACCATCTACTCAGGACACTCCCTACACTAACACAGGAACAAATCAACATACCCTTAGAGCCCCGACCGGGGTTATTCTATCTACTACCTAAGATCCACAAACCTGGAAATCCTGGACGCCCCATCATCTCGGGCATTGGCACTCTCACTGAAGGACTGTCTGGATATGTGGACTCCCTACTCAGACCCTACGCCACCAGCACTCCCAGCTATCTCCGTGACACCACAGATTTCCTGAGGAAACTACAATGCATTGGTGACCTCCCAGAAAACACCATCCTAGCCACCATGGATGTAGAGGCTCTCTACACTAACATCCCACATACAGATGGAATACAAGCTGTCAGGAACAGTATCCCTGATGATGACACAGCACAACTTATTGCTGAGCTCTGTGACTTTATCCTCACGCACAATTATTTCAAATTTGGTGACAATATATACCTCCAGACCAGTGGCACCGCTATGGGCACCCGCATGGCCCCACAATATGCCAACATTTTTATGGCTGACCTGGAACAACGCTTCCTCAGCTCCCGTCCACTCATACCCCTTCTCTACCTACGCTATATTGATGACATCTTCATCATCTGGACCCATGGGAAGGAGGCCCTGGAAGAATTCCACCATGCTTTCAACAGCTTCCACCCCACCATCAACCTCAGCCTGGACCAATCTACACGGGAGGTCCACTTCCTGGACACCACCGTACAAATAAGCGATGGCCACATTAACACCACCCTATACCGAAAACCCACCGACCGCTACGCCTACCTTCATGCCTCCAGCTTCCACCCCGGTCACACCACACGATCCATCGTCTACAGCCAAGCACTGAGGTACAATCGCATCTGCTCCAACCCCTCAGACAGAGACCAACACCTACAAGATCTTCACCAAGCATTCTCAAAACTACGATACCCACACAAGGAAATAAAGAAACAAATCAACAGAGCCAGACGTGTACCCAGAAGCCTCCTGCTACAAGACAGGCCCAGAAGAGAAACCAACAGAACTCCACTGGCCATCACCTACAGTCCTCAGCTTAAACCTCTCCAACACATCATCAGTGATCTACAACCCATCCTGGACAATGATCCCTCACTTTCACAGACCTTGGGAGGCAGGCCAGTCCTCGCCCACAGACAACCTGCCAACCTTAAGCATATTCTCACCAGCAACCACGCACCGCACCATAACAACTCTAACTCAGGAACCAACCCATGCAACAAACCTCGATGCCAACTCTGCCCACATATCTACACCAGCAACACCATCACTGGACCTAACCAGATCAGCTACAACATCACCGGCTCATTCACCTGCACGTCCACTAATGTTATATATGCCATCATATGCCAGCAATGCCCCTCTGCTATGTACATTGGCCAAACTGGACAGTCACTACGCAAGAGGATAAATGGACACAAGTCAGATATCAGGAATGGCAATATACAAAAACCTGTAGGAGAACACTTCAACCTCCCTGGCCACACAATAGCAGATGTAAAGGTTGCCATCTTACAGCAAAAAAACTTCAGGACCAGACTCCAAAGAGAAACTGCTGAGCTCCAGTTCATTTGCAAATTTGACACCATCAGATCAGGATTAAACAAAGACTGTGAATGGCTATCCAACTACAGAAACAGTTTCTCCTCCCTTGGTGTTCACACCTCAACTGCTAGCAGAGCACCTCACCCTCCCTGATTGAACTAACCTCGTTATCTCCACACTGATATATACCTGCCTCTAGAGATTTCCATTACTTGCATCTGAAGAAGTGAGGTTCTTACCCACGAAAGCTTATGCTCCCAATACTTCTGTTAGTCTCAAAGGTGCCACAGGACCCTCTGTTGCTTTTTACAGATTCAGACTAACACGGCTACCCCTCTGATACTTGACACCATGCAAGGCACTGCATTTAGCCGTATGGAATGGAAATCTATCAACCGCATGAAGAAACTTGCACAAATACAGACAGATATCATCTTCCTTTCCAAATGCAAACAGATGGACATCATACCAAATGGACTGAAGGTGAAAAATCCATTGCTATCTACATACTGCACAGACCACAGTGAGAGATTATGCCATACGTTATCAAAGAAACTGAGGAACCATCTGATCAGCATCCTATACAGCAAACAGAAAAACATCAAGAAAGAGCTCTCCAACCTGGAGACTCTCATAAATAACCAACCCTCCACACCAACGGACTTTACTAAAATAAGACAGGAGATCTACATTACACACTTCACCACTCTACAAAGGAAAAAGGACCGTAAGCTGTCTAAAATCCTACCTGCCACATGGGGCCACAACAGGGGTACCCCTAACTCACCCAGCAATATCGTCAATTTATCCAGCTACACACTCAACCCAGCAGAAGAGTCTGTCCTTTCTCGGGGACTCTCCTTTTGCCCCAGCACCCCCACGAACATGATACAGTTCTGTGGTGATCTGGAAGCCTACTTTCGCCGCCTCCGACTCAAAGAATACTTTCATGATAACACTGAACAGCGCACTGATACACAGATACCCTCCCACCAACAACACAGGAAGAAGAACTCCACATGGACTCCTCCTGAGGGTCGAAATGACAGTCTGGACCTATACATAGAATGCTTCCGCCGACGTGCACAGGCAGAAATTGTGGAAAAACAACATCGCTTGCCTCATAACCTAAGTCGTGCAGAACGCAATGCCATCCACAGCCTCAGAAACCACCCTGACATTATCATCAAAGAGGCTGATAAAGGAGGTGCTGTTGTCATCATGAACAGGTCTGACTACCAGGAGGAGGCTGCCAGACAACTCTCCAATACCCAATTCTACAGGCCGCTTTCCTCAGATCCCACTGAGGAATACACTAAGAAACTACACCATCTACTCAGGACACTCCCTACACTAACACAGGAACAAATCAACATACCCTTAGAGCCCCGACCGGGGTTATTCTATCTACTACCTAAGATCCACAAACCTGGAAATCCTGGACGCCCCATCATCTCGGGCATTGGCACTCTCACTGAAGGACTGTCTGGATATGTGGACTCCCTACTCAGACCCTACGCCACCAGCACTCCCAGCTATCTCCGTGACACCACAGATTTCCTGAGGAAACTACAATGCATTGGTGACCTCCCAGAAAACACCATCCTAGCCACCATGGATGTAGAGGCTCTCTACACTAACATCCCACATACAGATGGAATACAAGCTGTCAGGAACAGTATCCCTGATGATGACACAGCACAACTTATTGCTGAGCTCTGTGACTTTATCCTCACGCACAATTATTTCAAATTTGGTGACAATATATACCTCCAGACCAGTGGCACCGCTATGGGCACCCGCATGGCCCCACAATATGCCAACATTTTTATGGCTGACCTGGAACAACGCTTCCTCAGCTCCCGTCCACTCATACCCCTTCTCTACCTACGCTATATTGATGACATCTTCATCATCTGGACCCATGGGAAGGAGGCCCTGGAAGAATTCCACCATGCTTTCAACAGCTTCCACCCCACCATCAACCTCAGCCTGGACCAATCTACACGGGAGGTCCACTTCCTGGACACCACCGTACAAATAAGCGATGGCCACATTAACACCACCCTATACCGAAAACCCACCGACCGCTACGCCTACCTTCATGCCTCCAGCTTCCACCCCGGTCACACCACACGATCCATCGTCTACAGCCAAGCACTGAGGTACAATCGCATCTGCTCCAACCCCTCAGACAGAGACCAACACCTACAAGATCTTCACCAAGCATTCTCAAAACTACGATACCCACACAAGGAAATAAAGAAACAAATCAACAGAGCCAGACGTGTACCCAGAAGCCTCCTGCTACAAGACAGGCCCAGAAGAGAAACCAACAGAACTCCACTGGCCATCACCTACAGTCCTCAGCTTAAACCTCTCCAACGCATCATCAGTGATCTACAACCCATCCTGGACAATGATCCCTCACTTTCACAGACCTTGGGAGGCAGGCCAGTCCTCGCCCACAGACAACCTGCCAACCTTAAGCATATTCTCACCAGCAACCACGCACCGCACCATAACAACTCTAACTCAGGAACCAACCCATGCAACAAACCTCGATGCCAACTCTGCCCACATATCTACACCAGCAACACCATCACTGGACCTAACCAGATCAGCTACAACATCACCGGCTCATTCACCTGCACGTCCACTAATGTTATATATGCCATCATATGCCAGCAATGCCCCTCTGCTATGTACATTGGCCAAACTGGACAGTCACTACGCAAGAGGATAAATGGACACAAGTCAGATATCAGGAATGGCAATATACAAAAACCTGTAGGAGAACACTTCAACCTCCCTGGCCACACAATAGCAGATGTAAAGGTTGCCATCTTACAGCAAAAAAACTTCAGGACCAGACTCCAAAGAGAAACTGCTGAGCTCCAGTTCATTTGCAAATTTGACACCATCAGATCAGGATTAAACAAAGACTGTGAATGGCTATCCAACTACAGAAACAGTTTCTCCTCCCTTGGTGTTCACACCTCAACTGCTAGCAGAGCACCTCACCCTCCCTGATTGAACTAACCTCGTTATCTCCACACTGATATATACCTGCCTCTAGAGATTTCCATTACTTGCATCTGAAGAAGTGAGGTTCTTACCCACGAAAGCTTATGCTCCCAATACTTCTGTTAGTCTCAAAGGTGCCACAGGACCCTCTGTTGCTTTTTACAGATTCAGACTAACACGGCTACCCCTCTGATACTTGACACCATGCAAGGCACTGCATTTAGCCGTATGGAATGGAAATCTATCAACCTCATGAAGAAACTTGCACAAATACAGACAGATATCATCTTCCTTTCCAAATGCAAACAGATGGACATCATACCAAATGGACTGAAGGTGAAAAATCCATTGCTATCTACATACTGCACAGACCACAGTGAGAGATTATGCCATACGTTATCAAAGAAACTGAGGAACCATCTGATCAGCATCCTATACAGCAAACAGAAAAACATCAAGAAAGAGCTCTCCAACCTGGAGACTCTCATAAATAACCAACCCTCCACACCAACGGACTTTACTAAAATAAGACAGGAGATCTACATTACACACTTCACCACTCTACAAAGGAAAAAGGACCGTAAGCTGTCTAAAATCCTACCTGCCACATGGGGCCACAACAGGGGTACCCCTAACTCACCCAGCAATATCGTCAATTTATCCAGCTACACACTCAACCCAGCAGAAGAGTCTGTCCTTTCTCGGGGACTCTCCTTTTGCCCCAGCACCCCCACGAACATGATACAGTTCTGTGGTGATCTGGAAGCCTACTTTCGCCGCCTCCGACTCAAAGAATACTTTCATGATAACACTGAACAGCGCACTGATACACAGATACCCTCCCACCAACAACACAGGAAGAAGAACTCCACATGGACTCCTCCTGAGGGTCGAAATGACAGTCTGGACCTATACATAGAATGCTTCCGCCGACGTGCACAGGCAGAAATTGTGGAAAAACAACATCGCTTGCCTCATAACCTAAGTCGTGCAGAACGCAATGCCATCCACAGCCTCAGAAACCACCCTGACATTATCATCAAAGAGGCTGATAAAGGAGGTGCTGTTGTCATCATGAACAGGTCTGACTACCAGGAGGAGGCTGCCAGACAACTCTCCAATACCCAATTCTACAGGCCGCTTTCCTCAGATCCCACTGAGGAATACACTAAGAAACTACACCATCTACTCAGGACACTCCCTACACTAACACAGGAACAAATCAACATACCCTTAGAGCCCCGACCGGGGTTATTCTATCTACTACCTAAGATCCACAAACCTGGAAATCCTGGACGCCCCATCATCTCGGGCATTGGCACTCTCACTGAAGGACTGTCTGGATATGTGGACTCCCTACTCAGACCCTACGCCACCAGCACTCCCAGCTATCTCCGTGACACCACAGATTTCCTGAGGAAACTACAATGCATTGGTGACCTCCCAGAAAACACCATCCTAGCCACCATGGATGTAGAGGCTCTCTACACTAACATCCCACATACAGATGGAATACAAGCTGTCAGGAACAGTATCCCTGATGATGACACAGCACAACTTATTGCTGAGCTCTGTGACTTTATCCTCACGCACAATTATTTCAAATTTGGTGACAATATATACCTCCAGACCAGTGGCACCGCTATGGGCACCCGCATGGCCCCACAATATGCCAACATTTTTATGGCTGACCTGGAACAACGCTTCCTCAGCTCCCGTCCACTCATACCCCTTCTCTACCTACGCTATATTGATGACATCTTCATCATCTGGACCCATGGGAAGGAGGCCCTGGAAGAATTCCACCATGCTTTCAACAGCTTCCACCCCACCATCAACCTCAGCCTGGACCAATCTACACGGGAGGTCCACTTCCTGGACACCACCGTACAAATAAGCGATGGCCACATTAACACCACCCTATACCGAAAACCCACCGACCGCTACGCCTACCTTCATGCCTCCAGCTTCCACCCCGGTCACACCACACGATCCATCGTCTACAGCCAAGCACTGAGGTACAATCGCATCTGCTCCAACCCCTCAGACAGAGACCAACACCTACAAGATCTTCACCAAGCATTCTCAAAACTACGATACCCACACAAGGAAATAAAGAAACAAATCAACAGAGCCAGACGTGTACCCAGAAGCCTCCTGCTACAAGACAGGCCCAGAAGAGAAACCAACAGAACTCCACTGGCCATCACCTACAGTCCTCAGCTTAAACCTCTCCAACACATCATCAGTGATCTACAACCCATCCTGGACAATGATCCCTCACTTTCACAGACCTTGGGAGGCAGGCCAGTCCTCGCCCACAGACAACCTGCCAACCTTAAGCATATTCTCACCAGCAACCACGCACCGCACCATAACAACTCTAACTCAGGAACCAACCCATGCAACAAACCTCGATGCCAACTCTGCCCACATATCTACACCAGCAACACCATCACTGGACCTAACCAGATCAGCTACAACATCACCGGCTCATTCACCTGCACGTCCACTAATGTTATATATGCCATCATATGCCAGCAATGCCCCTCTGCTATGTACATTGGCCAAACTGGACAGTCACTACGCAAGAGGATAAATGGACACAAGTCAGATATCAGGAATGGCAATATACAAAAACCTGTAGGAGAACACTTCAACCTCCCTGGCCACACAATAGCAGATGTAAAGGTTGCCATCTTACAGCAAAAAAACTTCAGGACCAGACTCCAAAGAGAAACTGCTGAGCTCCAGTTCATTTGCAAATTTGACACCATCAGATCAGGATTAAACAAAGACTGTGAATGGCTATCCAACTACAGAAACAGTTTCTCCTCCCTTGGTGTTCACACCTCAACTGCTAGCAGAGCACCTCACCCTCCCTGATTGAACTAACCTCGTTATCTCCACACTGATATATACCTGCCTCTAGAGATTTCCATTACTTGCATCTGAAGAAGTGAGGTTCTTACCCACGAAAGCTTATGCTCCCAATACTTCTGTTAGTCTCAAAGGTGCCACAGGACCCTCTGTTGCTTTTTACAGATTCAGACTAACACGGCTACCCCTCTGATACTTGACACCATGCAAGGCACTGCATTTAGCCGTATGGAATGGAAATCTATCAACCTCATGAAGAAACTTGCACAAATACAGACAGATATCATCTTCCTTTCCAAATGCAAACAGATGGACATCATACCAAATGGACTGAAGGTGAAAAATCCATTGCTATCTACATACTGCACAGACCACAGTGAGAGATTATGCCATACGTTATCAAAGAAACTGAGGAACCATCTGATCAGCATCCTATACAGCAAACAGAAAAACATCAAGAAAGAGCTCTCCAACCTGGAGACTCTCATAAATAACCAACCCTCCACACCAACGGACTTTACTAAAATAAGACAGGAGATCTACATTACACACTTCACCACTCTACAAAGGAAAAAGGACCGTAAGCTGTCTAAAATCCTACCTGCCACATGGGGCCACAACAGGGGTACCCCTAACTCACCCAGCAATATCGTCAATTTATCCAGCTACACACTCAACCCAGCAGAAGAGTCTGTCCTTTCTCGGGGACTCTCCTTTTGCCCCAGCACCCCCACGAACATGATACAGTTCTGTGGTGATCTGGAAGCCTACTTTCGCCGCCTCCGACTCAAAGAATACTTTCATGATAACACTGAACAGCGCACTGATACACAGATACCCTCCCACCAACAACACAGGAAGAAGAACTCCACATGGACTCCTCCTGAGGGTCGAAATGACAGTCTGGACCTATACATAGAATGCTTCCGCCGACGTGCACAGGCAGAAATTGTGGAAAAACAACATCGCTTGCCTCATAACCTAAGTCGTGCAGAACGCAATGCCATCCACAGCCTCAGAAACCACCCTGACATTATCATCAAAGAGGCTGATAAAGGAGGTGCTGTTGTCATCATGAACAGGTCTGACTACCAGGAGGAGGCTGCCAGACAACTCTCCAATACCCAATTCTACAGGCCGCTTTCCTCAGATCCCACTGAGGAATACACTAAGAAACTACACCATCTACTCAGGACACTCCCTACACTAACACAGGAACAAATCAACATACCCTTAGAGCCCCGACCGGGGTTATTCTATCTACTACCTAAGATCCACAAACCTGGAAATCCTGGACGCCCCATCATCTCGGGCATTGGCACTCTCACTGAAGGACTGTCTGGATATGTGGACTCCCTACTCAGACCCTACGCCACCAGCACTCCCAGCTATCTCCGTGACACCACAGATTTCCTGAGGAAACTACAATGCATTGGTGACCTCCCAGAAAACACCATCCTAGCCACCATGGATGTAGAGGCTCTCTACACTAACATCCCACATACAGATGGAATACAAGCTGTCAGGAACAGTATCCCTGATGATGACACAGCACAACTTATTGCTGAGCTCTGTGACTTTATCCTCACGCACAATTATTTCAAATTTGGTGACAATATATACCTCCAGACCAGTGGCACCGCTATGGGCACCCGCATGGCCCCACAATATGCCAACATTTTTATGGCTGACCTGGAACAACGCTTCCTCAGCTCCCGTCCACTCATACCCCTTCTCTACCTACGCTATATTGATGACATCTTCATCATCTGGACCCATGGGAAGGAGGCCCTGGAAGAATTCCACCATGCTTTCAACAGCTTCCACCCCACCATCAACCTCAGCCTGGACCAATCTACACGGGAGGTCCACTTCCTGGACACCACCGTACAAATAAGCGATGGCCACATTAACACCACCCTATACCGAAAACCCACCGACCGCTACGCCTACCTTCATGCCTCCAGCTTCCACCCCGGTCACACCACACGATCCATCGTCTACAGCCAAGCACTGAGGTACAATCGCATCTGCTCCAACCCCTCAGACAGAGACCAACACCTACAAGATCTTCACCAAGCATTCTCAAAACTACGATACCCACACAAGGAAATAAAGAAACAAATCAACAGAGCCAGACGTGTACCCAGAAGCCTCCTGCTACAAGACAGGCCCAGAAGAGAAACCAACAGAACTCCACTGGCCATCACCTACAGTCCTCAGCTTAAACCTCTCCAACGCATCATCAGTGATCTACAACCCATCCTGGACAATGATCCCTCACTTTCACAGACCTTGGGAGGCAGGCCAGTCCTCGCCCACAGACAACCTGCCAACCTTAAGCATATTCTCACCAGCAACCACGCACCGCACCATAACAACTCTAACTCAGGAACCAACCCATGCAACAAACCTCGATGCCAACTCTGCCCACATATCTACACCAGCAACACCATCACTGGACCTAACCAGATCAGCTACAACATCACCGGCTCATTCACCTGCACGTCCACTAATGTTATATATGCCATCATATGCCAGCAATGCCCCTCTGCTATGTACATTGGCCAAACTGGACAGTCACTACGCAAGAGGATAAATGGACACAAGTCAGATATCAGGAATGGCAATATACAAAAACCTGTAGGAGAACACTTCAACCTCCCTGGCCACACAATAGCAGATGTAAAGGTTGCCATCTTACAGCAAAAAAACTTCAGGACCAGACTCCAAAGAGAAACTGCTGAGCTCCAGTTCATTTGCAAATTTGACACCATCAGATCAGGATTAAACAAAGACTGTGAATGGCTATCCAACTACAGAAACAGTTTCTCCTCCCTTGGTGTTCACACCTCAACTGCTAGCAGAGCACCTCACCCTCCCTGATTGAACTAACCTCGTTATCTCCACACTGATATATACCTGCCTCTAGAGATTTCCATTACTTGCATCTGAAGAAGTGAGGTTCTTACCCACGAAAGCTTATGCTCCCAATACTTCTGTTAGTCTCAAAGGTGCCACAGGACCCTCTGTTGCTTTTTACAGATTCAGACTAACACGGCTACCCCTCTGATACTTGATTCCATTTTGTAAGAGCCCCAAACACTTTACAAACTTAACAAATGTCAAAATTCTTTTAGTATTGTAATGCAGCCACCTCTGTGATGAAATGCAATAGCTTAACAGTTCTCAGCAATACTATTTAACAGTTTTGGACCAGCTGGGAAGAAGACCCTTAACCAAATGAGTGAAGAGTTTCTGTGTGAAAAAGACGGTTATTTCAGTGGGCATTTAGGTAAGCAGAATCATTACCATAGCTGGAATTTGATCAGGATACCACACTTAATATTTCTAGCTTTGAGGTCTACTGATAAAAGCTAGGTTTCAGAGTAGCAGCTGTGTTAGTCTGTATCTGCAAAAAGAACAGGAGTACTTGTGGCACCTTAGAGACTAACCAATTTATTAGAGCATAAACTTTCGTGGACTACAGCCCACTTCTATGCATCCGAAGAAGTGGGCTGTAGTCCACGAAAGCTTATGCTCTAATAAATTGGTTAGTCTCTAAGGTGTCAGAAGTACTCCTGTTCTTTTTGATAAAAGCTAGGTATTATTATTATTATTATTACTCTTACACAAAGGGCCATGGGCTCTTTAATACTTACAAATGGCCAGTTTCTCCTCCAACAGCACAGAAATCCCTAAAACTATACTTGGGTATTGTTTCAATCAGAAATGACTGTCACCCACTGAGTCACGAGTATCACTTATAGTTAGAGATGGACCCCCAGTTGCAAAATTCAGATCTGGCTCTGGATGTTGAAATCGACTCCCCTCAAAATTTGCAGGTCTTTGGAATCAGGGTTTTCAGTTAGTCCATTATATACATTGGGACCAGAAGGAGAACCAGATGCTGAGGAGAGTGGGTCCAAAAAATGGGGAAAAAATCATTGTTGTCCATGTGCATGAGGTGAGAGACTTGCTTATGTGACCTTGAGTGATTCTCAAACTCTTCAAAATACTCCCCGAAACCCAGTGCTAGCAAACCATTCTTTGCTAAGTCTTATGAGAAGAGAGTTGCTACCATTCAGCACTCAAGGCTTAACATTTTATTTCAATGTTATTGTTATTTGTTTGTGTAGGATTGGGTTGAAACCTTACAAACCAGCCTGAGTAAGGGGCAGGAGCAGGGCAGAAACCAGCTTGGCACTCTGAGCATCACAAGCTGGTCCCACTTGTCCCGGGGAGGAAATAATCTGCACCAGTCCTTTTCCTAAGACAGATTCATTTCCCCTCTGAGCCAGCTTCAGTGCACCGGCCAGCATGGGGGAGGGAGCAAGGCGAAGGCTCCCTTCACTCTTCACCCATCTGCCCAGAAGGGAAAGAAAGGAAGTTGCAGCCTGCCAGCACTATCCCTTGGGTTGGCTCCCGTTGTGTGTGTACCCCACGTAGGCATGAAAGGGGACACCGCATTCCCCCTTATTCCCCTGCATAGGCACACAGCAGAGCTCAGGGTTGAGCACATAGTGCCCAAAAGTATGCTGGGCACTTTACAAACATGTAACAAGACAAATCCTTGTCCCTACTGACCCACTGCATATCTCAAAGTTTTTATACCGCACTCCTCATCACCATGTTATCTGCAAACTCCCAAGAGCTTACAGTCTAAAGAGACATCATACATACCAAAAGATGGTAGAATGCAGCATGCGATCCCCCTACCCCCGCTGCGCACACCCCTTCCTCTTTTCAGTTTTCTAACATACATATTTTTCCTTCCTTGCATTTGACTCTTTTGCCCATTTACAGTATAAGCCTTTGGCTTTTAGTAGCTTAAATTCATTCTCATTACGGGAAAGTGAAGCCTATTTGGCAAAACAAAAATGTTCCTCTTCCTACACAACCGACAGTGATTGAGCCCAAGAAGTCTCTTGTTTAAATTAAACGTGTGTGCGCTTCATTTGAGATTACTCCAGTTACTCCACTCCCTTCCCACTGTGCTTTTTTCTTTTAGCACTAGCAGTGGCACCTTTTGGTAATCTTGGCCTATAAATAGCAGGGCTGCAGGCTTCTCAAACACAGCCCTCCCCTCGCCCCCAATGTCAAACAGTTTTCAGTAATGCTCATGTGGCACAAGGTCACAGACATCCTCCTTATTTTCAACTCCCCCGCCCCCAAGGGGCAATTGTACTGTTGTGGCTCCCTTGCCTGGCATATCAAAGACACAGAAACCCACCGCTCCTGGCCAGAAGGCAGCATCGGGAATCAAAGTGCAGTTCTTCAAGAGTCATCGGCTTCAAAAGGTAGCCCCCGGAGTGCTGAGCCACTGTACTGACTCGCATCAAATCTCTCTTAAACTTGGAAATATGATCCAGTTGGGGAATGACTCTGATTTAATGTCATCCAAGTACTACAGGGCACACTTCTTAAAGAAACTGTTGTAAATTATTTGTGGCTAATTCTGCTGTGGATGGAGGCCATTGATATGCTCCCAAGTACAAGAGCCCTGCTTGTATCTAATAATTGTTATATCTTCTCTGAAATTTACTGCCGACGTCTCAATTTTAACAATTTAAATAACAAGCTTAACCAAGCAGAACTAGGCAAAGGCAGGCTGGCTCCCTTGATGAAAGCAGGACAACTCTTATGTCTGAGCACATTTATACTTTGACATGAGCAGTGACACACAAAGATGAAATCTGGTTAAAGCTGCAACTCTCTCAAAAATTGAGACAGCTTCTTAGCCTATGCAAAACTGTTTCCAAAGTGGGCATACCTGTTACTTTTAATTAGGTAGAATGATGAGAAAAAATTACTAGACGCAAGGTTAGGAAAGGTGCTATACACTATATGTTGTGTGCAGTGTTGTTATAGCCATAGTGGTCCCAAGATATTAGAGAGACAAGGTGGGTGAAGTAATATCTTTTATTGGACCAACTTCTGTTGGTGAGAGACAACGCTACACTATATGGCAATTCTATTTTTTTATTAAGAACAACATAAGTCTCTGGGAGAGTAACTTTAATGGATGTTGCGGCACAACAGTCCATGCCACTGTTTCAAAACATACTTGTGAAAGTTAACAGAATGCGTTAAAAAAACTCTACCAATTACCCCATTCATTGAACCCAGCCTATACCCTGCCGTACTAGGACCGGTGTCCTCCTATCCTTCATACAGACTCTTTCTGAGCCCCATGCCAGCAGTGGACGGTTGTTGACATAATCACCTGTGTGACATAATCACACGAGCCAAACTGAGGACTAGTTAGGAGGATATCTCAAAGTCAGCCAGCTGGCTGAAGCTTTGTGCAGGGCTTGTGCAAGGAGAAGGCTGTCATGTAACAAGTCCCAGCAAGTCTCGCCACATCTGAGAAGCTCTTTCAGCTTCAAGTGGACAAAAACCTGACCTCCTGCTATAGATATTAGCAATAATCTAACATTCTGAGTTCATCTAGATCTGAGCTATATCAAATGCCACAAAAGCTATTTAATAGCTGACCATGTGTCGGCCCCGAGGCGATGTATAACTGTTTCCTCACTCAAATATACCTTTGGCTTCCCCCCACCCCCCACTCCTCTGGGTGGCTCTCAGTTTGACTATATACCCCCATTATTTTGATAATTCATTGGCATAAGGTGCATAACGCTTTGACGATTTTGAGAGCTTATCAGTTTCTATTTGCTTCAATCTAATCTGGAGGTGCTCCATGTTGTGCTTTGGCTGAAGTAAGCAAGCCGTCATTAGGATCCAACTTCCCTTATTTATACCAAGTGAGAACAGAGCTCCATCATCTTTTCTTTCCTCACTTCTTGACTCCTTCCTTCAGCTCCCTCTAGTGTTCTCAAATATGTATTGTCTTAACGTACTCCTGGTCTTATGATTTAGCAAGAGCACTTATCCTTGTAAGATGGCTATGTCTTCTTGACTGTACGAATGGAGTCCTTTGGGGCCACAGGAGCTGACTATGTTCCATGTATGACTACAAGGGTTAGGGAGGACTTAAGCTCCTACAGAAAAAGCCCATGTTGCAAATGTTGGGTGGCCAATATTGTGCAAGTTTTAACTAGCCAGACCAGATCTCATGATTATTGAGACTGAACTGAAGAAGCTGATATAGTTATTTGAGGCTGGCTTATTTGCCCCTGAAGCATGGGAATCCTGGAGAACAATGACCTCATTGTTCCCTAAATGGAATAACCCATTCAGAGGAGAGAAAACACCATGAATTTCAACTTTCAGAGATTCTTATTAATTCTTATGCTGAAGGTAGGGGAGAGATGGAGAGATGATTTGCTCCCTACAGAAGAAGCCAGTGAACAATCTCTGGGGATGCCCCTTGCCTCCTCTTGCCAGCCCCAAAGTCTTCTGCTACCCTGGCTGCCTCTGAATCCATCTCTTGGGAGGGTTCTCAGTGTGGAAGGGGAGCCTGTCACAAATAAATCCAGCTAGGTCTGTAACTTGGGCCAGCTTTCCCCACAGATTTAGGAGAGGAAACAGCCTGTCCCAACCCACTCTCCAGAACAGCAGAGCCAGAACCTCGTGGAGGGGTTCATGAGTATAAAGGGGAGCAGGAGTATCATGGGCTGAGATCCTCAAATGTATTTAGGTGCCTAATTCCCATTGATTTTAATGGGAGCTAGATACCTAAATACCTTTGAGGGTCTGCAGTATGTCAGTGTCTCGTTGCATTAATTATCCACTGAGGAAAATGTACACAGACTGCTTGATTATACAAACAACCTATTTATGAAGTGGCTCCACACCACAGGAAAATCACATAGTGCAGATACCAGTATAATCCAGTAAATGAGCCCTGCGGTGGAAATGCTCCTTGTTGGCTACAGTCCAGAGAATATGCAGAAGAGCAATACTATCACAAAGTGGTGAAGGAGAGTCACTGCTTGCAGAGTTCTGTAAGAAAGATTTTCTTATATCTGCCATGTGGCTCCTACATGATCTGATCATATAAGATATCGCCTCCGACAAAATACCATTTCTGAAATGGGGCTAAAACCCAAAACATGGTGATCACTTTGCTTGGCAGACTTTCTGAAAGAACTTAAAAGGGGAAGGAAGAAATTGCTGATATAACTTTGAAAATCCAGGGTCCATTCACTTGATACATGTAGTCCAGGTTTATGCTGACGACCAATGTGAGTTTACATTAGAGGCAGATTCAAGGTGCAAAATTACAATCTGGGTTTCCAATACACTTAAATTCAAAGGGGTTCAAATGCCAGAGTTTGGATCAAGCCCATCTTTAGTTTAAACATCTTTGGGCTAGATTGTGGCTTTGTCACAAGTCCTGTACATAGGGCAACACATAGCTACATTGCCCCAGGTCAGTGCAGGCAGGGCCCGGGGCGGAAGTGATGAATCCGTCACTTTTGGGCCCGACCTGTCACTTCCGGAACCAACCACACTGGCCAATCACATCGGACCGCGGGGCCCTCAAAAGTGTGGGACTCGGAGCTGTTTCCCTGATTCACCGTACCCAAGGGATGGTTCTGAGTGCAGGGAAGAAGTTATGCCTCTTTAGGCAATATTCCCTGCTTCTCCACTGCACTTAAAGTTGAGGAGGGCAGTGATTTGCTGCAGCCTTATACTACCAGCAAATCATATCACCACCCCTATGCTGGCTCATGGTGCTGGCTGGTGTGTTGATGGGGGAAGACCCAAGATTTTCCCACTTCCAGCCCATCTGCTCCAGAGAGGAGAGTAGCAGTTACAAAGTGCCTATTTACTCCTGCACATCTGGAACCTGTGCTGTACCGAAAAATGTAAGCTATCTCTTCCCTTTCCTGCTAGATGCTTGCATCTCAGGGGCTCTGTAGGAAAGCATGAGATGTGACCTAGCAAAGTCAGTTTGCAGCCAGCCAGCCAAGAGTAAGACTGGGTTAATTGTGCTTCTCTGTTTTTAGGGAGCAGCCTGCTTTGTCTCTCTGTGTGTTTTGCATTCTTGTGGGTTATCATTTTGAATTATAATACTAAAAATAGTGTTACACTGTAACCTTTCAGCAAGAGTATTTGATTTTTTTATCTAACTTCTCTGCATGTATGTGCTTATAATGTGACAGATGCATATAGAGAACTTGCCTCTAAACATAATTTGTACATTGCTTTTTAAAATATGTACTGGTGTATACAGTTCAGTTTGCAATAACAGAAATGATTGTCTATTAAGTACGTTTAACTAGTGACATGCTTTAAGTGATATTGAATATTGAAGTGATGTTGATTCTTTTGGTGGTCAAAAGACCTCTTGCAAGAAGCCCTGGAGATGGGTTTGTGAGGAAAAACCACGACTGCAAAACCATCTCCTTCCTTCCAGCCCACCTCCTTCTCCACTACTGCTTCCGCTCCTGAATGGGACACTTCTAATCTTCTTGTTCCCTTCACAAATTATGGCATTATTAGAGTGGGAGAACCATATCTCCTCAGTTGCCAACTTCCTCCCTGCATGGAGTCTCTCTGAGCTCCATAACATTCCCTCTGTACATATAACCAATCTGTATTGCTTCCCAGCTTGAAGGTTCGGAATAGAAACTACCAGCAGGGGATGTCAAGTAAGAGGATGCTTTCCAAAGAGAGTGGAAACAGAGCCATTTGGGACTCACTGTGGGCAAGAATTCCAACCTGACATGCTGGCAACCTGGAAAAAGGGAATTCAATTACAAGCTCAGGAACTGCAGAATGGTCATGGAGTGAGCATTTGGTAGAGTGAAATTTCATGGGTGCTGCTTATGCACCTGTGTGAATGCCCATATGGCAAATGCCATTCTTATAATCATCACCTGCTGCGCGCTCCGTAACATTTGTGTGGATGAAGGAGAATGCTTCTGTCCTGAGTGCGCTCAGAACAAGTCTGGTTTACAAACTCTCTTCAGGCAGCTGGATCCCGCCACATGCAAACTGGTGGTGGTTCCCAAAGGGCATGGAAAATCAGGGACGCCACATGTGCACACACCTTAGTACAGCGGAGAAGCAGAGGATGACATCTCCTTGTGCCAAGGGACACCTTCACACCTTATGCAGTTGCTGGAAATGCACATGACAGAACATTGGCACATACATTTGGGGCTACATACCAGGAATGTAACTTCAGCTACAGGGTCCATTTATGCATGAGGTAGTGGCAGATGCTGTCACTGCCTGTATTGTTACTGGAATTATGTTCTGATTTTCTGCAGGTGAACTAAGCCATAAGCACATTCATTTACCCCTTTTCTGTGTTGTAGAGAGAGTTTTGCTATGCTGAAAACTAGTAGTGCTTTCTGCAAGCACATAACATTAACTGAACTTTCCCCATCCCTCCTGTGTCTCCTTGGGACTTCAGATATTTCTGAAGCTGGGGAAGGGGATAAGGGACAGACAAAAAATGTATTTGCAGTACCATGGCACCAGAGAGTTATACGTGTGCTGTGAATCATGGTCCCAGTCCTGAACCTGAAAACATCTTCAGTTCATCATACTGAGGAAGGGGGAGTCCACACAGAAGTCAAGGAAAGGATAACATGTATTAAAACTACTAGATGGAATGTGTCCTTGAAATATTTTTAAAAAGAAAGGTCAACCAAAAATCTAAAAAACTAAGGGAATGAAACTGGGAACACTGGCCAAATGTTACTGTCTCGGAAGCCATCTCCTTGCCTTTCCCCGACACGGAGGGGAACAATGGGGAGAAATCACTCTTGGGGAAAACCGGGGACATCTGCACAGGATTTGGGGGAGTGAGCACTTGGTGGGATTCCAGGACTCCCACCAGCTCATTGTTCCCCTCCTGGATGCTCAGGGGGATCCCCCAGTGAGGGATTTTGGGTACTTGGGAGGATGAAGTCCCAGGAGTCCTACAGGCTCTATCTTCTCCTCCTGGTCACTCAGGGGAGTCCTTGAGAGAGGATCCTCTGGCTCAGCAGCACCCTGGGCAGCCGCCGGAGGAGGAGAAGGAGGTGGTGGTGGCAGTTTGTGGACAGATTGTCATAGAATTTTAGAAATGTAAGGCTGGAAGAGACCTCAAGAAGTCATCTAGTCCAGCCCCTGGCACTGAGGCAGGACCAAATAAACCTAGACCATCCCTGACAGGTGTTTGTCCAAACTGTTCTTAAAAACCTCCAGTGATGGGGATTTCACAACCTCCCTTGGAAGCCTGTTCCAGAGCTTAACTACCATAATAGTTAGAAAGTTTTTCCTAATATTTAACCTAAATCTCTCTTGCTGCAGATTAAGCCCATTATTTCCTGTCCTACCTTCAGTGAACATGGAGAACAATTAATCACCATCCTATTTATAACAGCTGTTAATATATTTGAAGACTGTTATCAGGTCCCCCCCATCAATCTTCTTTTCTCAAGACTAAACAGGTCCAGTTTTTATAAGATTTTCTAAACCTTTTATCATTTTTGTTGCTCTCCTCTGAACACTCTCCAGTTTGTCCACATCTTTCCTAAAGTATGGCATCCAGAACTGGACACACTACTCCAGCTGAGGCATCACCAGTGCTGATCAGAGTGGGACAATTACCCCCCACCATCTTACAGACATCATTTCTGTTAATACATCCCAGAATATTAGTCTTTTTCGCAGCTGCATCACATTGTTGTTTAGTGGCCTCAGCAGCAGGTGGACCCCAAACTTATTCAGCCACCAGTTCAATGAGCCTCTCCATTAGGGAATGCTCCCATTCCCTTGTGTCTCCTGCTCAATGAACCAGTTCATCAATGTACCTTCCTAATGACGTGCCCACTCCACCAGTGCCCTGAGGAATTCAAACTGCTCCTGGTTTTTACAACCCATCCCTATAAGCAGCTCTTCCAGGGTCCTTCTCCATCTGCCTCTGCTGTCTTTGAAGTCTTTAAATCATGATTTGAGGACTTCAGTAACTCAGCTAGCGGTTATGGGTCTGTTACAGGAGTGGGTGGGTGAGTTTCTGTGGCCTGCAATGTGCAGGAGGTCAGATTAGATTATCACTATGGTCCCTTCTGGGCTTAGAGTCTCTGAGTTGCTGCTGCTGCTTTCCTGGTGGAATGGCTTCCACCTTGGGAGCTGAAGGTCCTGCTAGTCCAAAGACAAGGGTAGCATTTTTTTTCCTTTGGAAGAAGCTGAGAAACCCCCTCACATAACATAACTTTGCTGTGGAAGGCCACACTATTGATTCTTTTCAGCATTCCAGGAATGATTCTCAGACAACTTCTGCAGCCCATAAGGAAAGAACAGAGGCTACTAGTGGTAAGAAAAACGTACTGATGTTTTAAAAAATATAAAATGTTCATAATGTTTCAAGGAAGTTGAGGTGGAGGGGTTGCAGTTCCTCCCAGGGGCTCTGTTACCAGTTTGCAATGTCTTCTTCAAAGGCTGGCTAACATCTGGAGAACATAGCAGTTTTCAAGGTACCAGAATGGAAAAGAGGGGTGGCTTTCAAGTCCTGTGGAGGAGATCCAGCCATCTATGCCAGAGAGATGTTTCTGCTAATGTTCACCCCCTACATATTGCTGAATAGAGGGGTTTGGTCAGCTATGAAGATGGACCAAGCAGGTTTACACTGCCATTGAACCTCAAGACCCACCTGGAGGTTCTGCTACACCAAAAATTTGCTGAAATATGTTTACAGGACTGGGAGACAATTCAACAAGCTTACAGAGTTTCCATGCAAAAGGAGATGTGAACCATGAACACTGCCCACTCACTTCCCACTTCCTGGCATCACCAGAAAATCATGCCCCTGTGCCCAGCTAACAATGGTGAAAGGGACAAGGGGAGAAAGAGACAGCCCACAACTTTACTGGGTTCTCTGAAGTTTCAGATGAACACCACAAGCCCCTTACTTCTCCACGGTAAAGGGACACTGCCCTGTGTTTATCCAGCCACCAGACTGGATCCTTCTCCAAAGCCTGTTTTCCCCATCTTCTGCAGCATGGTTCGGTGAAGAGAGAAGTCAGACACCAGGAACAGGGATGATAAAAAAAGTTGTAATCTTCCAAGGGAGAAAGGATTGCTGTAACTTACAGACAATCAAAGTATTTTACAACTGTGTTCTGTTCCCTTACCATTACCTGACCTCATCCCTGCACGCCCCCCTCACCTCCATCCATTTGTATGGGGACCGTAAGATGAGGGTGGAGTGGGAAAAGCACTGAAACTGTTTAATATTCAAAGGGACAAAAGACATCTGTTACTAACTTCAGAAAACAAATTATATGTTCTCTATAACTTGTCTCATCCCTAACTGGGACCTTCCTAACCCAACCCCTCCCTTCCCCCAGTCCATGTGGCCCCAGGACCCTCACTGCCTGGCTGCTGGCCGAGAAATGCACAGACACAGGGGCGCAATGATTTTTCATTAATAATCTGTTTTTAAAACATAATTTTAGCGAAATGTGTGATAGTGGTTCATCAGAAATCAATAAAATCATTGATTTGTAACCATGTCTTGCTTGGGGACCATTTCAGCATGGAGCGGAGCAGGGACTTGATAGGTGGGGCAGAGGTTGGAAGGATTTGGTAAGGGGATGGGGCATGACAATGCCATGGTTTCAGCACTGCAGTTCAAAGCCACAGAGACATAGCAATCTATGCCATGTTATCTGTGCACAGTAATTCAAATGCCCTGGTTCTTCAAATCAGGAATTTAGCACCAGATCAAGAGGGGATATTATGAGGAGGGAGGGTATGGGGCCATTGTAACTTACCAGCCTCAAGTTCTGGTTACTGCTACAGCTCAGGGTCCTCCTCAGGTTTGTCAGTGGGGCTTCCTCTCCTGCCTCCTCCGGGCAGAGGTGCAGAAACACATGCTCCTCATCCTCCATAGTCCCTGCTGCCTACTTGCCCTGGCCCTCATCAGCATTCTGTTGGACTATGAGGCTGCTAGGGTTGAGGAAGGGGTCCATCTAGCTCAGGATCCTGTAGTCCAACAGTGGCCAAAGCCAGGTGCTTCAGAGGGAATCAACAGAACATGGCAAGTATCAAGTAATCCATCCCCTGTTGTCCACTCCCAGCTTCTGGCACTCAGAGGCTAGGGACACCCACAGCATGGGGCTGATAAGAAAGTGTTGTGAGCTACTTCAGGCTCTATAGTGGGAGCTCTTGACAGCACCTTGTAGAAGTGGCATGCACAAACTCCTTGCCCCAGACACACTCCTCCTCCAAACAACCAGCAGGGTGGTCTTCACACTTGTGTGTGCATTTAAGGTTCAGTTCCAGCCAGAAACATTTGGGATTTCCCTCTAAAGCCTTAAAAATCAGGAGACTGTCTAAGAAACCCTGCAATTTATTGTTTTATGCATTTTAAGTCAATCTCATGATTTTTTTAGGAGGATCTGACTCATGAGTTTTGAAGTTGTAGGATTGCAATACAGATAATGGTATTTCTTCTGAAAGCCTCCTACCCTCAGAGCTGGGGAGAGGTGGACAAGATGGCTGACAGTAAAGGGGGAGGAGGCCCTGGCCCAGCAGGAAGTGATAGCAGTGGAAGAGCCTTCTGGTGGACTCCTTAGGGCAGTAATCAATGTGAGGCAGAGTTATGGTCATTTTGAAGGGCCTGCTCATCTCCTCACACACCCCTTTGTTCCATACCTATTTTCTTCCCCAAACAGTTTTCCCACCCAGTCTCTTGTTTCCCAGAGCAGCATATTGGTTTGACAGACAGTAGTCACGATTAACAGTTCCCCTAGTGGTCCAATTTAGAATTACACCTTCCATTTTAACTTCCCTTGCTTTTCAACAAAGCACTCAGCATTGTTTTAAACATGTTTCTAGGATATGAATATCAATATTCTCTAAACAAGCATCGGGGCCTTATTCCTCAATGGCTTTACCATCTCTCTTTTGCTATAGTGACCTTACAATGTGCAACTTGTCCCACTCTGAAATTCATCTAATTTCAGCTCTTGCCACTTGTAAAAAGTAACTGAAAGTGTTTGCTTTCCTTGGGTATTTTCAAAGCAATCACTGTTAGCCCTGAATTTATCACCTTCCCAAGCTCTTTATTTCCTTATTTTTTTAATTGGACCCTCTCATTTGTTTTCAATGTATTTCAGTTGGAAATGTGTTGTTTTGTTTTCACATTACTGTATTTGTTTCATTAGTTGCACTACCCTGAATCCCTTAGCCTGATGCAACAGAGTATAAATGAAATTAATAGGCATCAGGTTAAAAAAAACAAAAGGAACTACTTCTTCACACAAAGCAATCAACCTGTGAAACTCATTGCTAAGGGATGTTGTAAAGGCCAAAACTATAGTGGGGTTCAAAAAAGAACTAGATAAGTTCATGGAGGATAGGTCCATCAATGGCTATTAGCCAAGATGGTCAGGGATGCAACCCCATGCTGTGAGTGTCCCTAGCCTCTGAGTGTCAGAAGCTGGGAGTGGATAACAGAAGATGGATTACTTGATACTTGCCCTGTTCTGTTGATTCCCCCTGAAGCACCTGGCTTTGGCCACTGTTGGACTACAGGATCCTGGGCTAGATGGACCATTGGTCTGACCCAGTATGGCCATTCTTATGTTCTTATGATAAATGTTTGCAGGATCAAGGCCTTCCTTTTTTAAAAAAGGGATTCATAAGAGTATAAATAAAAAATAAGGTTATCTTGTTAAACTTAAATGATGGTCATTGGATATATAGATGACATTTGTAAACAAATGTAGCAGATTTTTATTTACTTGCTTCTGATGCTAACCATTGTATTTGGGGTAATTTTCTTTTAAGATGCTCCTTTTTTATTCTGCTTCTGGTCTGCTTTTATGAAATCACATCAGATGCTGAAAGGTTCAAGTTGCAGCATTGTCGCTTTCAAATTCTGACGACTGTAACAAACAGTCAATAAGATGATCTTGTTTTAATGATCCACCAGCCTGAGAAACAAAATTAGCTTTCTTCATTAGCACTGTCTAACGTAAGCACACATTTTTCCTCCCGCTGTTTTCAAGGCTGATGAAGCAGTCACTAGAGTCTTAGAGACCAAACATTTGAATGATTCAAAATACTAATAATCCAGTGAGCCAGATTGTGGCCAGCCTACATGGCTACACAGACATATCAGGGAAGTAAAACCCCCTCCTTCACAATCAGCCTGAGCCTTGGAGCTGGCCACACAGGGCTAAATTGACACTGCCTGCTCGCTCTTCCTCTCCGCTCCTTCAATTAGATGGGAAGAAAGGGGTGGAGAGCAGGGAGAAACTTTGCTCCATGTGCCAGCCGGTGCTGCTGAGCCAGCATGGGAGGGAAAGGATAGTAACCTTCAGCTGGGAAGACCCAATAGCAGATTGCTGGCCTCCTGGAACAAGGGGGAAGCATTGAAGGAAACATGCCTTGCTGAGGTGCATTTCCTTCCCTGGCTACTCCAGTGGTAGGGCAACTGTGCAATGCATCTTACACAGACCGGACTGTAAAAGGAACACAATATAGCCAAATGTTTGAAGCTACGTAAGGGCTGAACCGGGCAAGAGTACTCTTACCATGGGACTACATGGGATATTCTGCTGTGGGTCTCCCTCAATCTCTCCAGTTGAAGTTGTTCGACTTTACTTAAATATTAATTGGGCCCGAGAAAGAGTGAGAATGACTCTATAGCCCAGTTCCCCTTCCCATTGCCCCGCCACTCCGGCTGTTTTGTGTGGAGCTAGGCACCTTCTGAGCATGTCTACCGGATCAGGCCCCACAGGTAAGACAGGCTGGAGAATGCCTATCTTCCCTAGGGTGACCAGACAGCAAATGTGAAAAATTGTAGGGATATTAAAGAACGTACTAACAGTGATTCCCCCAAGTGACAGTCACCCCCCATAATTTGTCCCCCACTCTTTAAAATCCAACAGTTTCACCAAGTACAAAAATCTCTTGGGTCTTTTGTTAAAACTTGTAAGCTACTGTCTGTAGAAACCATTGATTGTATCTGCTCCGTGAAAGATACTTTATTACTATGTAAAACTTACAAACAAGTTAATTGACTTTGTTCTTGAAGTAATTGATACAATGTAAACAAACGCTATAAGCCGTTAAGTGACTTTCACTTCATTGTAACAGCAACGGCTCCTAGGAACAAACGCCCACCCTTTGTGATTAAAGGGCCGGGAGTCTCAGATGAATTAGCGCACACCCCGAAAGTGGTGGAGACAGTAAATTAAAATATGGTTAAGTTATGAAATGTATGTTGATGAATGCTTGATGTACATGAATGGTTAGGGAGGTGCCAGCCTAGAAAGGGAGTATCCATCGGCCAAAGAATGTGTCAAGTAGGACCACCAGACAACACCCCCCCCGCCCCGGAGGGTAAACTGGGATCCACCCCATCACCTGGAAGGATGAGAAACACAAACTTTGGACAGTGTGGAGCCACCAGGAATGTGCCATCTGCTGATTGAGTCAGCTCCCATAGACTAACATAGGAATTAATTCCTATAAGAATGGACTCTAAAGACTGAGGACGTAGAGTCTCTGGTTCTGCTGCCAACCTCCAGGAGCATCAGGTGCATCTGACACAGCCTCGGCTCCATCCTCATGACCAAGATACCTGGCCAGTAACTTGGCATGAGCAACTTCTAGGCTGGTAACTATAATACCTATACAGAACTTGAATAAATAATTGTGTATATGTGTGTGTGTGTGTGTGTCTGTGTGTATAAGAAATAAGCAGTGATAGGAATAAGTAGTCAAACAACGTGGTTTACTTTTATCTTTTGCTTTATTATATTTACAATAAATGTGGCATCTTTGCCTTATCCCTCTTAATAAGATCCTGCTGGTTTTTATTCTATTGGTATAACAAAATCGGGACTGTCCCTATAAAAAATGGACATCTGGTCACCCTAATCTTCCCCCTGTTCATGGATCCTGCTGGGCTTAGATGTGAAATAAGTGCCCGGACACCTACAGTGGCAGAAACTTGGATGTCTAGGGAACTTTTATTGCAAAAGCTTTGGCACTAGGCTGGGCGCCTACAGGGTTAGATGGCAGCCGAGCAGGGGTTTTGTGGATTGATGTTGTGCCTAAAAACAGTACCTAGGCACCTAAATCTTGGGTTTAGGCCACAAAGTACCTTTATGGAGTAACTGAAAGGAGAATTTGGCACAGAGAATGAAAGCCAGGCTCCAGTTAAGTCTATGGCAAAATACACATTGACTTTATGGGGCCAGAACTTCAACCAAAGTCAAGAACCCCTTTTTAACATATGCTCTGGAGAAGATCTGCGCTTGGACCAGACATTAATCCCAGCCCCAAGGTGAAAAGTGTGAGGCTTGATTAGCACTTTACTGATTTTTAAAGAAATATTTTGCAAATTTATGATGTTACAAAAGGATGTTGTGATCTTTGCACAGTCATTACTGGAAAGCACCTTCCTTGTCATGGACCATGGCTAGAGATGGAACTTCAGTTTCCAGAAATGATAGTCCCTTAATCTTCACAATCACAAACATTTCCCAAAAATAAAACACTTAATACAAATAAAAAACAAACAAAATTGGAACATAATTAATAAACTAGAACACTTCCACAGTCCTTTCCCAAGCAGGATCAGGTTCTATATGACCAGTTAAGAAAGACGGGCAAAAGAAACTGTATTTTAGTCTTGAGTTTGCAAAAATCTCAGTTAGTTTTGGTGTTGCAAAATCAAAATCAGGGGCAGTTTGCACCAAAGATCCAGGTTATCCAAACTACCAATTTTTGGGCATCGATAAAAGGTTCTGGTTTTGGCATGTAACTTACTTGATAGTCAAAATAAAATAATTGGATCAAAAACCATTGGATGCATAAAACATTGGATCAAATTTATCCCTGGTATAACTCCACTGCAGTAGCCTTATGCCAGGGGATAATGTGATCTTTTAATAACATACTGAGTGCCATTCTACATTGCTTTCAATAAAAGAATTTAAAATATGGTTATTTTAAATGTAAATAGATAGGTATTATTTTGAGGGTTTTTTTAAAAAATGGAATGACAGACCCTTATCTACCGACTTGCATATACATCATCTGAAGAGAATACTTTGCATGTTTCCATAGATTCAGAATACAAAGATTCTCTTTGTCCTTTTTTTTCTTTGTGTCTGCATCCAGTACCGAAGTTAGTTGCTACTGTCTATTAAAATTAGATTAAAAAGGGCTTCCTTCTTGCATCTGTATCAGAATTGCTTCATGAACAGATTTTACATTGCAACCTTAAAAGTAGTTATGCTTCTTTCTTGCTTTGTTCTTTCATTATGTGAGACTCCCCGTTAGTCAGTATTTTATTCTCATTAGAGCACTGCTTGTCACATGTTTTCACCAGAAACATTCATCACCAAGGTCAAAGGGTGAATATCGTGATCTATTACGCTTAGAGGGATCTAATGAAAAGCCACATAATTATCCAATTTTAAGAGAAGCATGTAAAAAAAAGAAGGGGAGCATTTCCTATAATTTAAATTGTTTTGTTTCCCTGAAGCGAAATTCAGCACCTGATTGACAGGACATAATGATAATTCTTATTGATATGGTGATGTTAATTGTATAGAGATATTTAATAAGTCCCATATTCCTGAGGTAAATGCATGCTCTTAACCTGCACCTGAACCTGATTTTTGATGCAGTGTGAGGATGAGGCAAAGATACAGATAGCTGAGCACAAGTGGATTTTCAGTCTTGTGTGGCAGAATGGAAATTGAAATCTTCAGAATCTATTAGGAGGACAATTCTGCAGTTGCTCACACTTTTATAAATTATGCTGTATGTGTTGCTGAGACACAAAGTCAGGGAGTTGCAATTGGGGGAAATTACCATGACTTTACTACAGCTCCAGGAGTAGGCTTTTTCCAAAGAGGGTTGGAAGCAGTTTATATTTTAATAGAGACATACATAAATTAGATTCAAAGCCTACTGACTAGCTGTGTGACACTTGTCCTGTACAATGTGGGGCAAATAGCAAAAATGAAAGACACAACAAAAATAAATAAGGCAGAAAGGTGCAAATAACAGCAATTTAAGTGTGGTCTAAATTCATAGTTCTAGCCTTGTGATAGTAGCCAGCCAGACCAACAGAAGGTGGATGTGCACCATAGGAGCACCAAAGGGGCTGAGCACAGGACTGGGTTTCAGAAGATCTGGATTATATTCCTGGTTCCACCACCAATTTGCTTTTTGACCTTGAGTAAATCATTAATCTCTCTGTGCCTCAGTTTCCTCCTCCACTGCAGATAGGTCATAATATTTCTCTATGTCACAAAGCTAGGAAGCACTGTAGAAGATGGTCATTATACTTTTTAGGATAGAGGGAAGCTGGGGATCCAAAATTCAAACTGTGGGATTGACCCAATGGAGCCTGATCCTGTAAAATGCTGAGGACTGTGGCCCTAATCCAGTGAAGCACTTAAACATGTGCTTAAAGTTCATTAGGACTTTTCATGTGCTTTAAGTTAAGCTCTTGCTGGCTCGGGGACAGAGAGCTCAGCATTTTGCAGAATCAAGGCCATCGTGAGGACCACGTCAGAGGCATGCGTATGTCATTTCTTTTAAATGAATGGTGCCATTTGCTACAAAGAACTTGTTTCACTTGCAGAAATAAGGCTTCATGCTGCTAGGTACTGAACACAGGGACAGGGCCTCTGATGCTGTGAGATGTTGTGCAACACTAGATGGGGAGGGCTCTGAGTTACTACAGAGAATTCTTTCCCAGGAATCTGGCTGGTGGGTCTTGCCCACATAGTCAGGGTCTAACTGATCATCATATTTGGGGTCAGGAAAGAATTTTCCCTCAGGTCAGATTGGCAGGCCCTGGGGCTTTGTCACCTTCCTCTGCAGCACAAGGGCACGGGTCACTTGCTTGTTTGAACTACAGTGGTGAAGGTCAGACTGATTGTGATGGTCCCTTCTGGCCTTAAAGTCTATGAGTCTATGTTGTCCCTGATCCCATTTCCTTCAGAGAGAGTGGAAGGCTCTCCGCACCTTGCAGGATTGTGCCCATCATTAGCGGGCCTAGTGTAAATCTGGAGACAGCCGCCCATAAAACCAAAGAAACACACGTGGGGGAATTCTCCATCTCTGGCAATTTTGAAATCAAGATTGGAAGTTTTTCTAAAAGTTCTGCTCTAGTTCAAACAGGAACAAATTCCAGGAAGCGCTTGGAGCTGGAGGGGTGATTCCCAGTTCAAAGAGACATACTCACCTTAGCTCTGATTGAGCTAGTGCATTAAAAATAGAACGTGGCCATGACAGCGCGAATGGTAAGATGGGCTAGCTGCCCCAAGTACATACCGAGGGTCTCTAAAGGGCATGTCCTCAGGGGAGCTAGTCCCTCCCACTGCGTGTGCTGCCATCGCTACATTCTATTTTCAGCCTGCTAGCTTGATCAGAGCTAGCAGGGGCATGTCTCCTTGAGCTGGGAATCACACCCCCAGCTACAAGTGAGGACATACCCTAAGAGGGTGTCAGAACTCCCTAAATGCCCCTACACTGACTTCGCAGACTACTCAGGTGCTATACAGCCAGTTACTCTCCTACAAGGGAGGTTGGTGGGAAAGCATGGAGCTTAGACTCCACCCACACATACTGGCCAGAACAAACGAAAGTGCTGTAATTTGCTGCAAGTACAAGATAGAAGCAAATGACTTCTTCCAGGAGGAAACAGGGGAGGCACTGTAGCTCAGGTTTAGGTTTCTGAATCCCAATACCTCACTGGGGCACTCCTGTGATGGTGCAGTTATGCATCACCCCTTGTTCAAGGCTATTCGAAATGCAAAGTCTAGCCCATAAAGAGGAGTGGTGCTTACCCTACAGAACAAGTTACATGCTTTTTTCCCCCCTAGTTCCTGATTTGAGGGGAGATTCTGATACCCTTACTCACATTGAGTAGTACCTTAACCCACAAATTCTCCCCTTGAAATGAATGGGTCTACTTAAGCAATAAGTAAGATGAGTAAAGCCCAGAATCAGGTCCAAAAAGGCAAGCAACTCTGAAAAACATAGCTAGCCAAACTGAACCAAGGGGAAAGGAAGGGAGACACAGAAGGAAGGTTGTAAAATTGAATGAAATACACTTAAAATAAACCCAAAGCCACATTGATCTTCAATTCCTTTACACTACTAACACATTTAATAAACTATTATAAAAATGCCAATAAATAGTATATTAACTTTTAAAAATATCAGTTGTATACATAAAACTGAAAGCCACTCCTGCACTGTATAGTTTGCTCATGCGATGAGCAGTCAGGATCAATAACATTGTTGGGCAACTGTTAAGAATGGCTAAGAGGAGATAATTTCAACTTTATTTTTTATGGACACGAGCAACTGATTTTTCAAATAATTCTGTGATGCACCATCTAACAGCGTCCCAAGAGATTATTTTGGTTTACCCTTTACATTTTTCGCATATTTAGGAGGTGCAAAATAACAAATTATACAAGAACATTTGCACCTTGAATATTATAAGGTACAAAAATTGCCTGTAAGTGAAATTAATGATGAAATATATCAGGCGTAGGCAACCTATGACACGCGTGCCAAAGGCGGCACGCGAGCTGATTTTCAGTGGCACTCACACTGCCCAGGTCCTGGACACCAGTCCGGGGGGCTCTGCATTTTAATTTAATTTTAAATGAAGTTTCTTAAACATTTTTAAAACCTTATTTACTTTACATACAATAGTTTAGTTATATATTATAGACGTATAGAAAAAGACCTTCTAAAAACGTTAATAAATGTATTACTGGCACGCAAAACCTTAAATTAGAGTGAATAAATGAAGACTCGGCACACTGCTTCTGAAAGGTTGCCGACCCCTGAAATATATATTCCACCAAACTTAAAGGGAGATACCTATAAGCAGTTGTGGACAGCAAGACATGAGTTTGTAATGCAATATTTATTAACTTTATTAATTGCACCTTCCACAAAACAAAGGGGGCCTGTGTACAGTTGCCAAAATAAAATAAAATAAAATAAAATAAAACAAAACAAAACAAAACAAGCAAAGACTCTTTCTTTACACTGAGAGGTAGAAAAAATAAGACTATCCCTATAAATAGCCAAACCTCCAAGCCACTCCCTCCCCAGCAAAAGTATATGGAAACAAAAAATCAAATATTATTTTGGGTTGCATACTCAGAATCCTCAAGTCATGGATCAGGGAAGTAATAATCCCTTTCTGGGATGGAACTTATGAGACTGCACCATAAATAATGCTCACGTGTGCTCAAACTGAAAAAGAAAGCGATAGCCTGCTCCATATTTTAACCCTTGTCTTTCTTTTTTTTCCTTTTACCAGCTGTCAATCAGGTTTATGCTTCTTTCCAACTGTATAGGCATAACCATTTATGCATCCCATCCTTTCAAATACACCTCTACCCCGATATAATGCAACCCGATATAACACGAATTTGGATATAACACGGTTTCACCTATAACGCGGTAAGATTTTTTGGCTCCCGAGGACAGCATTATATCGGGGTAGAGGTGTATTAAGGTGGATGGTGCTGGGCATCTCAGTATCAGAAAAATGCCAACAAACTGGAGTGTGTTCAGAAAGAAGTAGCAAAACAAGGGACAAGAGGGACTGATTTATAAGAAAAGATTAAGACAAATAAATAGGGCTTGACGTTACCCTCAATCACACCAGGGTGAATTGGCAGTAACTTCACTGAAGCCAGTGGAGCGTCACTAGTTTAGACCCATTGTAAAAAAGATAAGAATCAGGCCCATATTACTTGAACAGAGGACAAATAATGAGGAGATATGATAACTAGAGATGGTCTAAAGTCTCAGAGAAGGAAACAAACCAGCCAGTCACCAGAAGAAGGTAGGTTACAGGAATATGAACCTGCAGACTGGCCGCCTGAAGATGGTGGGGAAGCGGTCCTCTGAATAGCTCCCAGCCAATCACCACCTGAGAGACTAGACACTGAAAAGGCAATAGGACACTGGAGCAAGCTGTAGAGACTCTGCCCACTAAGACAACTTACCGCCTATTTAGAAAGAGTTGATGTCTGTTGTGAGACAGTAGAGAGGGGGGGAAATAGCAGGTTGAGTTTTGCACATGAAACACAGGATCTTTGGCAGTGCAAACAGGAATACTACCCTGTGCATTGTTTACTCTACCTGATCTAAAACTATCCCTAGCAGATCATCCAGACCTCAGACCAATGCTCCTGCACAGTCCAGGGTCTCCTGGATCTGCAGCCAGAATGATAGATCCTAATGGCATGGCTGACCCCACAGAAGCAATTGGTTCACTCACCATATATCTATTTACACAGCAATCCAGCCAAGCCTGAACCCAAACAAGATTCTCCTATCCCCTAAGGCCACATTGCATAAATAGAGCAAAGTGACCTTAATGCACCTAGACAGTGGAGAATTCCTCCTGTGTAGCAACTCCCCACTCTGGCATACAGCAAGCCGAGACAGGCTAGTCACTCCCTGCATCAGCTGCCACTCCAATCCCCAGCAAAGGGAAGGAGGGGACATGTCAGGATCATTCCTAGGGTGAGGCATGGGCAGGGAGGAGGCATGGGACAACAAAGCTCCACTATGCCCAATCCTCCACTGCCTCTGTGGAGCTCTAACTTGCACCAGGGCCAGGTGATCCTGAATCAAGCACCCTAGTCAGCTCCCGGCAGCCACCACTCTCTGCAGGACCTCAGCTGTGCTTGAATGTAATGAAGAATCAGGGCCTTAACGTTTAGCGATTTCATCACCAGTGATCATTGTCTACAAGCACTTGAAGGGTATAAGGAAGGAGAGGAATTCTTTATTGGAGTTCCAAGGGGGTATAATGAGGAGTAATAGGAGAGGGAGGAAAAAGGAAGGAGAGTTCAGTGGTTAGGGTACTTGCCTGGATTACAAGAGACCTGGGTTTCAATTCCCTACTCTGCCACAAATTTCCTGTGTGATCTTGGCAAGTCACTTAGGCCCAGATTTTCAGATGTATTTAGGCACCTAACTTAGGTGCCTAAACATCTCTGACGATGTCTCTCTGTGCCCAAGTACCCCCTGTGCAAAATAATGATATAGTCTTTCCATACTTTATAGGATTGATAGGGGCTATGCACATATAGCTAGGATGTTCTGCTTGATATTCAGCCTAAGTATGGAGTACTCTCACAAGAACAGTGGTGAACACCCTATCATCTCAACTGGACTGGACACAGCAGTGGAAAACACACATAGGGAACAATCCTTCAGTGCCAACAGGATGGACTAGGTAACTGAGCTCTAATTTCCATGGGGCAAATCCTGAGAGGTGCTGAAATACCCACTGACTTCTCAAAATGTGGCCCAGGGAATCATTACCACAGGCTGCTATTTGGCTGTACATATGAAAAAAAGATACATAAACCCAGAGCTGCCTAATGCAAGAAACATGCACATAATTCCAGAACACCACATGATTCCCTTAAATCATATTGCATTTTAGGAATCCTACTCCTCCAGGGATCCAGAATTGCTTAGTTGCCCCACATGACATAGACGAAACCCCTACCTAGAGGATAACAACCTTAATAATTGTTCTGACCAGGATGTCGGCTTTTATCACAGTAGCCTGCATACATGTGGCATAAAAGGGGATTAGGACTCACTTGAGAAAGAAATAGCTTGTCACTCCATCAATTAGAAGGTCATAAGAAAGACCGACTTTGTCGACATCCTCACGGGGAGGGGAGGATGGGAGGGAGAAGAAAATTACTGCAGCTCTTGAAAGGGTCCAATTCATTTCTCTGCTCACACCTGGCCAGCAGCTCTGGCCTGCAAGTAGGGAGGGCCAGATAGATTGGGGAGACATCTGTGTCAGATTATGAACTTCATTTTGTTTTGTGAATCCTATTTTGTTTCAGGGCTCTACTTTGTACTGTAACTTTCATTTGAGAATATGATCTCCATGGTGTATTGCAACCACCTTTGTGGATTATAGCAGCCATTTTGTAGCAGGAGCTTGACACCGAGTGGACGGACTATGGCTATAGTTACACTACAGAGCTTACAGTGGCGCAGCTGCACCCATACAGCACTGCTAGTGCAGACACTCTAAGCAGAGAGCTCTCCCATCGACTTAATTATTCCAGCCCCCTCCCCAGCGAGCGGAGGTAGCTATGTTGGCGGGACAGCTTCTGTCCACACCAGTGCTTAGGTCGATGTAACTTATGTCGCTCGGAGGGTGGCTTATTCACATCCCTGAGTGATGTAATTATACCAGAGTAAGTGGTAGTGTGTACACAGCCTTTGTCTGAGAAGCTATGGCAGAGCCACCAAGGGCCATCAGAACTGAATGACTTTTCCCTCTTGGAACAATGGCTTTTCTATGGGTAGAGCCAATGACTTTGAATGACTCTGCAGAGAAGCTAATGGGATCCGGCTATGGAGCCCAGAACTCCACCAATTTAGGCACCTGGGCACAAGGGTGAGAGAGACTGTGTTAAAAGGTGGCTGTTTCTTGAAGCAAGAAACCAGACCACTGGCATATGCAAGAAGACCAGGCTAAGGAAGGCAGGAATGGCTGCCTTGCCTAAGGACACTGACCAAAACTGGGACTTATTGGGGAGGAGGGGTGTTGATATCAGGCTTGAGGGGATATTCAGGACTATTCGTTGTTTTTCAAAGAGCTGTCACTGTAGTGTGCTTTGTTAAGAGTAAAGTGTCTATGGATAAGGAATTCCTAGTGAGGCCCTGTTCTTTGCTTTATGCCACTTTGTCTCTAAAGGCTTTACCTAGAAACCAGAGCTCCCATAACCAGGTGGACTCTGGGGAAACATGTCTAAGCAACTGGAGGCTTGGTAGGGCTGGGGCACTGGTTCCAGGGTCTAAGGCAGCTGGACTATGGGATCCCACAACCCAAGAAGGGTGTCAGATATGGGGTCTGCACCTGGAAGTATGCCCAAGAGACCCACACCTAGAACAAGTGACCAGCCTCTGCCCAGACTGAGGGGGTGGGTGTTTAGAAGCCCATGGGATCTAGTGGTTATATCCACTCACAACAGACTTGTGTCCATCCAGAGAGAAGGACTGGGCCAAGTTGTTACAGGGTACAAAGCCAATGTTCTGCCCACTGCTTATACCTCTTTACCCCTTTGCTCACAGCTGTATTGGGACAGAAGAGAACATCTGGGGAACAGAGGCTATGCCCCTCTGCAGCGCCATGAACCAATTAGATCTCACTCACTCAAGCAACAGGAGAGGATCCTTATTCCCTGCACAATCAAGTAAGACAAGGTCACACTCTAGTCCAATGGGACTATTTTCACAGTAAGTTACTACTCATAGCAAGTTGCCATTCTTTGACAGCCTTGCCATGAACTCTTCAGATTAGAACAACCTGTATAACCCTTTCTCCTCCCAGTAATCAAGATTCTCCCCCTGAGGTCTAGGGGCAAAGTAAAGAAAAGAAAGAAAAAAGCAATCTGAAAAAAGGTCTTGTATTAGTCTTCAAATAAAGAGAAACAGCCCCCTCCCAAGGGGTTTCCTGGTCCCCAGTGTTCCTGCTAGGAGCCCAGACTGTTAGGGAGTTAGAGTTCTGATTAGACAGAGAGCATTTCCTTGTCTCAGGCAGATCCAGAGTCTGGCTCCCTCCACAGTCTCCCTATTATGAGGGATGGATATAGCCCTGCCGCTCCCAACTGTGACTCACTTGGGAGGCCTACAAATTCTTGCAGCCCTAGGACTATATCCCAGGTTACCTTCTGTCTGAAAGAGAGGATAGCCTTGCCCCATTCACACTTCAATGCTCTAGTTCTGGGGTCTAAACAGTTAGCAGCTTGGGTTCTCCTCTTGCTCAGTGGTTATTCTATTTGTTTGATGGGTCTACATTTGCAGAAAAAGATCTGGAATGGGATAGCATGACCATGGAGGCCTCCCTCCTCAATCTTAAAGTGCCAGCATATCAATGTGGGGGTGGCAGAATCTAGCTCTATATAAACTCTCTCTCTAAACAAGCATCACCAGGCCGACTCATTTGTGAAATTGCACAGAGGGATTCACAGGGCCACAGCCTGAGATCTATGTCTCTGTCCTATTACCTAATATATAACCGCAACAAATGAGGAAATGCCTTCCTTTGCCATCCCAACCCAAGGAGGATACAGAATAAGACAGAGACAAATGGGGAAAGATAAAGATGCATACAATTTTGGATGAATATTTTTAATGTTTTCCTAGATTAATGGTATAAGAGGTGCATGAAATCCTCAGTGATAAACATGAGATAGATAGATTTGTTCAGTAATCCACAATCATACGTTGTAACTAATATTTTCTCTTTTTAGTAAGCAAGATTTCAGGTAGAACAAACTATGAACTTCATATGTATTTCAGTAAAACAAATCACTTTTTATTCTATTTTTAGCTGACTGTTCCCCTGTTGTATTGTTTAGCCTTGTATAGCTCTGAATTTAAGACTCCGGGTCAAATTGTGCCTTCTATTACTCCAGGGAGAGGAGAATTTGGCCCTATTTTTTCTAGAATCAGAGTCTATCTAAGTAATCTGAGGTTTCCATCAGTTATGTCCCCATTCCAAGGCATATTGTACCCGAACTTACACTGGACAAGGCTGGAGAGAGAGAAAGAGAGAGAGGCATGGTCCACCTCTTCTTGTAGTTAGGACAGTTATTTAAACTACAAGGAGTGGAGGGGCAGGGTGACCTAAGGTTCAATTTTAGGGAACCCAGAGAAAGTCCACTGGAGCAAACTAGGCACCATGAGCAAAAAGACTAAGGAACAAGCATATGTGTAAATGCAGTGATGAGTTTGCAGCCATTCACGCAAAGCAACTTTTCCCCAGTTTCTGCCTTGCTGCATGTCCCATACGAACAAAACCAAAAGTCTCACAGTGGAACTTATCTGAAGTCACCAAGTTTTTCCTAATTTCGTGTAAAAAAAAAAAATCACATGAAACCACTGACTGCATCTATTTTGTTCTCCATTGAAAACCACAGCACAATCGGCATGAATTCTACAGTAGCGGCCTATGTTTGACATAGTTCATATATGAGTGAATCTCATATGTCAAACATGAAAGGTTCAGATGAAAGTCCATACACATGTGTAGCACATATAAAAATGACTACATGCTCTCTGTGTTTATGATACATATGTTCTTTCCAAATAGGTTACCTCTAAACTTATCTAGGAGCGAACCCCAGCAAACAGCTTATAACAAAAATCACAAATCAGATAAACGACTTCTGGACTGAGGTTTCACAACAAAAGTTTTGCATGGCTCTAGTACCAGTAGCGGTATACAATAGACTAGCTTGTAACTGTCCAAAACTAGTACATTTGTTGTTGTTAACACAAACTATTACAATCTAGTGGGGCTATAACACACCCGCTAAAACAGTTACCTAATCATAAAGCATATTATGGATACTATAAGGCCAGACTGTGACTGCCCCTGTGAGTATATGCAAGAGAAGCAGTAAAGAAGCCCTTTCCCTTATTAGAACATTCATTCAGGAGAGTGAACACTGGGCTGATCCAACACCCACTGGTGTCAATGAAAAGGCTCCCGTTGGCTTCAGTGAATACAGGATCAGGCCATCTTAGCACAAAGGGGGACATCTAGCACAGACAGCAGAATTGCATACCCCAAATTGGGCATGGTTAGGCAGGTAGGGGATGGGGGCCTAACCACCCAGGGTTCTTTTATGAAGACTGCCCCTGAGGAAGAGGGCACATATTACTCCTTTTTTAAAATGAGTATTAAATGCTGCTCCTGGCCCTAGTCCTCCAGTGCCTCTGGAGCCATTATGCAGGCTAACAGACTTGTGACAGTGCCACTAGAATGCTACACCTCCGCTCCATCCCACATGCCCCCCTGACACTGGTTCTGATACCCATAATTTAGCTTGTGGTTAATACACATTTGACCATGCAATTATTTATTCAAAAAAACTACATTACAAAAGTAAGTTAAATACACTGAGCTATGTTTAAATAATTCCAAGGAACAAAAAGCCAGGAAATTCATTTAAACTCTACTTCTTTTCCCCCCTGCTATTTGTAGTGAGGATGAAGCGTCAGCCGTAACTTTGAATTTCCTGGCTTTCATTGTTTTGAAAAACTCAAATGCTTGGTGTTATTTAAAATGGGGCTGGTTTTGTGGGAGTTTTTTGCATTTAGTTATTTTACAAAGAAAAAAGTTATAAATATATATTCGTACCAGATACATTTTAAAGACTGCAAGTACCTGATCCTCAGCTGGTGTAAATCAGCATTGACATCAGTGGAGCTGTGCTGATCTATGCCAGCTGAGGAACGGGCTCGAAATGCATTGAAAATACATCCTGGCCAAATTAGCTCTCAATAAACAGGGAAACATTATAGTTCATGTAGATGATCATTTTAAAATCTCTATCACCTGCTACAAAATTAGCTTTGTAACTCAGCACCACACGCCATCCTTATGGAACGGTTCTGAACACTGCATTTGCCGTATATTTCCCCAGCCATCATTGAAATGTAAAAGAGCAATTGACATAACAACATATCAGATGTGGATTATTGGTTTAGAACCTAATCCAGATCCCAGGAAACCTGTCAAGCAGATATCAAGAACGCCTGACAAGGAAGCGTGACATCTGCAGCAGGGGTGATATGCCAATTAAGAGTTCTTGTTTATAGCAACTTCACATGGCAATGTGAACGGTGAATGTAAATGATCAAAAGAGGCTGGGAGGCTCTCCCATCATTCACAAAAGGTGCTTAGGCGCTGGTTCCTTTGAATGCTGTTTTAGTAGTGGTCTAATACAATACATCTTAAGGAACATTTATACTGTGTTCACTGTGCATTCAACTGTGGCCACTTCAAAGGTTTAGCCAAGTATTTTATGGCCATGGTAGGGTTCTTATTGATTTAAATTACAAGCCTGGCTCCCGTCAGCTTCACTTGAGGGCAAAAATGCAATAAAATATCCCACAGCACAGAGACAGACATATTGCATTGACAGTCTTAAGAGATCCTTTTCATTATAATCACCCTCAGTGATATTTTTTTTAAGGACAAGTTAAGCATAGAGATTTTTCCATTCTCTTTAGGTTTGGAGGGTTTACCCCTGAAATCTAGCATCAGGCCCATCCAAGAGAAGGCGCACACCAAATCCTGTGGGTTTTCGTTTTTCACTATTTGTCAAAGACATATAGAATGTTTCCAGAATGGCATTGATATATTGGCGAATGTTACCATGGAGTTACAGGGTTTGGTCATAAAATCATTTGCATACACAGCAAGCAAAATCCAAATGTAATTGAAAGGAGTGACTGACTAGTCTCTCTCCGTGTCTGGAAACCATTCTATTCCATTGGGGGATTAGTTGTCATCCAGAAAAACTTCACTCGGGATTGGGGGGGGAGGGAGGGGATGTTTTATATTGGTGTTCCTACAATTGAAAGTTACGAGACATAGAAAAAGAAGAGAAGCCATCAAAATGAAACATTGTTTATTGTTTTCTCAGCACAGCTATATTATAATGTACTCACCAAGGAGGTTTCCTAACCAAAGGAGTATAGAAAAATAAAACTAAACCAGGCAATATTTTTGTATACTTTATATGCAGTTTCTTTATAATAAGTTACCTGAAATGCACCCTAGGTGGAGATAACCTCTGGACACACACGGAAAATAGCAAATGACTATTATGTGTCTGACATTTGAAATAACATGTTTCTGGAGGGTTGGCATTACAAGAGTCATTTCACTTCAAAATGTTATTCCTAATGTAATTTTTTTAAATTCATAAGAGGCACTTGCTTGAATTCAGCATAGCACTAAAGTCACTCACAAGACAGAGGTCAAATTCATTTCATTTCTTTTATGTTTTCTTCTCTCTGCTGGATGAAATAAATGATTAAGCCTAGAACACTTGGCAGTTCAGTGAATGTGCTCGGTAGTACCATTACAAGATCGATTTTCTCAATACAGGAGTCTTTCTAGGGTGCACATTGCTTAGCTGACATCTGTCGCGGTTGTCATGGCAGCACCCTCTCCAGCATAGTGAGAGGTCAGGCCTGACAGGGAAGGCCTCGCCAGTTTTACCCTAGTCACTTCAAGGTTAACAGCCAATGGACCAAAGAAATAGGCAATTATAGTACAGTCAATTCCGGTTAAGGAAATATCTGAGAAGTAAATATATCTGATAAGTGAATGAAAATGAAACAGCCAGTGTTATTTAGTCAGGTCTGCATTATCATCAGTATCCTTTGGTTTGGGCTTAATTGTTTTCAAATGTAATTTCGCTATTAAAACTCTAGCAAAGAAAACGATACGTTAAACTTACTCTGCCATCAAACCCTCAGACCTGCATCATGTACCTGGAACTCTGGCTGGCTGGCTAAGTCTCCTTCGATAGCAAGTGGAAAGGAACCTTTATTTGTGCTCATAAATGGGGCAACAACTCCACAAACAAATGGGCACGTTGTTACTCAATCTACGCATACAAATGCAGGTTGACGGTCATATTTTAAAATGTGGCCCAGAATATCCTAACATCCATTCTGAATTGTAGCAAAGCAATTTTTTTTTCCCAGTCAAAAGGACTAGATTTGTTTTGGAGCTCAAATGTAATTGTCATATAGAGAGAGTATTATTTTAATTGATACCCTTAGAATGGGACTGGGAAAATGACAGGTGGAACTAAAACGTAAAGATTTCCAATTACAACCAGCATCTATCAGGAATTCCGCTCCTGACAATGCCTGCTCACAATGTCTTGAAGTTCATTATGGTAGATATATTCCTATTACCTACGCTTGATTAAATTCACTTTCAGGGCATAACTAGGGCTCAGAAAGGAACTCTCCCCATGATAGTTTATTTCATAATTTCCATTATGGGAGAATTTCAAGCTTACTGTGAAGCATTTGCAACTGGCCTCTGATGCAGCCAGGGACAGGACTAGAGCAACCATTGTTCTGATAGATTCCTGGTATGGCCATCCATATGCTTAGCAGTAGTAGGTTAGACCATGGAATAAGGAGATATTTAGATTTTACTGCAAATTATAGGAATGATAATACTTTTGCTTTTATTTGGCCTGTTATTTGGAGATGAGAACAATGGCTAAAGTAAATGCTATTTGAATAAAAAGGCTGTTTCCATTTAAGTTTAACTCCATTAGTGGTCAAGGTTCGTGATACTTATCCTTCATGGGCAGTCATCGTCAGGTTTTCACTGACCTAGTAATTGCCCAGCATGACTGTGATAATAAAAATGGGCAGAGTGAGTTGGAGTGCCTGGTAGCAATTCACTGGAGGAATAGGCTCTGGCCCTACTGTGACAACTGAGAGGAGGCCCTGATGGCTTCCTCATGGTAGCAACAACAGGTGGGTGCTGAAGCTGTGGGGCAAGAGAATCCAATCCAGGGGCCCTGGAAACTGGCCAAAGGTTGGAAGGACAAGATCATGCAGTCCTACCTCCACAATCCTTCATCCCCACCTCAGTTAGGGGACCCTAACCCACCCCCCTGAAAGGGAAAGGCAGCTGAGCAGGACTGGGCAGACAATTCAAAGAGCTTCTGTGTCTATAGAGGGAGAGAGCAGGAGATGAGAGCTTTGGGAACCAGTCTGGGAAAGCCCCCACTTCCCATGCTTCCTCTGAGCCTCCAAGTCAGCTGTAGCATTCAGGGGACAGGTGTTTCTCCTTAGTGCCCTCCAAACAGGCAGATATGCTTCAGAGGCTCCCTACCCATGCACCTGTGTCTAACAATGCCTGATCCTTTCCCATTATCGCTGGGGATGGGTGTCATTGTGACAGGTCTCACCCCTCTCCACCCAGGTATGATTCTGGAATAAGGATGCTTTACCCTATCCACACACATGTGCCATCTGATCCTGGAGTGGTTCTCCCTTCCTCAAAGCTTCAGCAATCATGCTACCTATGCCCCACCTGCCCTTTGCTGCTGCCATGGGAGAGCCCTATGGGGAATTGGGGCTTCTCAGCCATCATAGCAGATGAGCAGGGCTTATTACATTTCTGAAGAAGAGGGTTCCCGGGGAAAACTGTCAGCAAAATGGTACCAACATTGTCCTTTACATCCCTGCTGCTGTCGTTGCTGTTGCAGGTGTTCACACCAATCCGGATTAGAATATGCCAGAGGCTCTGCCTCCTGTGAATCCCCTGACTTCCCTCAGCTCAGCAGAATAGTGGATTGTTCATCCTGGCAACTGTAGCTACTCCTGAAACAGGCTATTTAAATCAGTGCAAACATTCAGCTATAATAAGCAAACAAAGAAAAAGAGATATGGACAGAAGAGAATGGAAATGGAAGGGATGTAGGAGGGAAACCAGAGGGAGAGGAAAGGAGAATGAAAGAAGGGATAGAAGCACAAGTGGAAAGGGAAAGAGTATATAAGGAAAGATGGGGAACAAAGGGCAAAGAGTGATCTGTGTGGAAATGGAGGAAAGAAAAAAGATAATGGATGAGAGAGCAACTGGAGAAGTAGGGAGATGTGGCTAGCAAGGAACAGAGAGAAATGGAAACAGAAAGGAAAAGAGAAGAGGAAAATAGGGAGGGGAAAGATGAGAAGAAAGGATCTAGGAAGAGTATAGTTTTGTCTACACTCAGTTTACCCTTAAATAATGGTAGGAAGTGATGTGGCCAGTTTACGAACAATGGAAATTCCACAACACTGGGGCACAGTTATTGAGAAAAAAAAGACAATCTTCCTCCCTAAGCCAATGCTTTAAATCCAGAGTCTAAATCAGAATAAGATGATACTTTCCATCTCTCCAAAGAATCCTATGCAATCAAGTTTTCAGATTTAGGCACCGATTTTGGAGGCCTTCAGTTTTGGGGTGCACAGCCCTACAGACTTTGGGCCTGATTTTCAGGTGGATACCTACATGTACATAGCTAGGGGCGGGATAGCTCAGTGGTTTGAGCATTGGCCTGCTAAACCCAGGGTTGTGAGTTCACTCCTTGAGGGGGCCACTTAGGGATCTGGGGCAAAATCAGTACTTGGTCCTGCTAGTGAAGGCAGGGAGCTGGACTCAATGACCTTTCAAGGTCCCTTCCAGTTCTAGGAGATAGATAGGTATAAAGCCCCTGTTGTACTCATGAAAGGTCTGACATAGTCATGCAGGGAGGTGGGATTGGGGGTCTTACACCCCCTTGATCTCCAGCACAGACACCCAGCCACAATCTAGCTTTTGAGAAGTAATGGGTCTACTCATGGTATCAAGCACTGTTCTTGGTAGCATGCACAAGTTCAGGCCCCTAATTTGCATTTCTCCTCAAATGTATCTCGATACAGAATGGACATTTTTGCTCCTAGATGTTGTGACTTTCTCAGAACACTGAAATCTGAAGATCCTAGGCCAAATTCTGCTCTTTAGTTTCAAGGGAGTTTCTTGAGATTTACACTGGCGTAACCAAGATCAAATGTGGCCCAAAGAAAGCCTAAATAGACTGAAACTCAGTCCACCACATTTGTTATTGAAGACAATGGAACTGCAAGTGCTTATCATCTCTGAAAATTGGGCCACAGTGTTCAATTTTACACCAATTTTTCAATACAACATTGGCCTGACGATTTTTAAAACTTATTTAGAATGCCAACAGGCATACTGATTTGAATAAGTGGCATGGCATATTGTGATGCTCTCCTTGCCCTGCTCACCTTCCCATCCATCCTGTCCAGGAACTGAATGGTTTGACAGAGCCCTTCTGATGCCCTTTAGACTCATGATGTGCCTCTTGATGTCCGAGTGTTACTCTCTCCATCTGCTAAGAAATTAATTTCAAAGTACCCCATGTTTTTCCTGAGAACTCCCATTAGATCTTAAAAAAAAAATGTTTATCCTTAAGAAAGGCATAGACTCCATTTATTTACCTGTTGCATATAGTGAAAACCCTTGATTGAAAGCTCTCTGGGGCAGGGACTGTCTTTGTGAAATGTGCTTGTAGATATAGTGCATACTAAAAAGGGACCATGATCCCTGACTAGGGTCCTTATGTGCTACTGCAATGCTTTCCAGTTCTAGGGTCACTGTCTCCCATTCTGGTCATGTTCATTGTCCCACAATTATTCATATCATCATTTAATTTCCCAACCCTGATATAGTCTTTATGTAAACAAGGGCAATTTATAATGTCCATATACTCTATGAAAGGCACTAGCATGCTGTAGCATTTTAATCTTTTAATGTCCTGTATTTCAGCTGGCACAGGTGCTCAAACTTAAATCAAACAGATCGAAATCCAATCAGGTTCCAGGCTGTGAAATCAAGGGAGATTAAACAAGGTAGTGGTATAAACTTATGTTATTCATGAGTTAGACCTCAATCCTATAACATGGACACTAGGGGCAAGATTGAGGCATTTAACTACATGCCTAAATAGGGGGCATAATCCTTCCTAGAGCTACTAGGGAGATTGGGTCTGTGTGGAGTGGGGGTAGGGGGTACAGTTATGCAGACCCTGGGGCTCCCCAAGTGCAGGGGCAGTGATTGTCCCTGGCCCTTGTACTCAATGGGATAGTTGAAGGTTCTGTCTGCTGTCCTACTGCACAGAGGCCTAAGCACAGAAACAAGCTGCCTCCAAGCCTGTAATAACACCACAGACAGAACAAAACACACTCTCAGGGGTAATAGTTATTATAGCTATTTTACACAGCACAACAAATATGCATAGCGTTTAATAGACTAGTCCCTGCACAGAGAGCTTAGAAGCTAAGATATGACCTGATGAGGGATGTGATCAAACACTGATTAGCAGGAGGGAGAGTTAACAACAAAAAGCTCATGTGGTTGCTTCAGCCATTAATGAGCACATCAGAAGAGTTATATGTAAGTAGGATGCCCCTAGGTCATGATAGTATATTATAAGGTAAAGCAGAAATATAAAGAGTAGAATAATTTCAGAGATAAAAACGGTTTCCAAATTTATCCACTAGAAATTAAAAAAAAAAAAAAAAAAAGGGAGACTAGATGCTCAAACCCTTGAACAGAGAGTTCCCAGGTATACTAATAACTAGTAGGGCTGCAGAAAAATCAGAAAGAAGTCACTAAAATTTTGCAAAAAAAGATAATTTCTACTTTGTCTGAATTCCATTTTCATCACAACTTCCCACCAAGCTCTAACTGACCCAGATTCTGCATTGTGCAGTTCTCAGACAGATTTCTGGACACATGCAGAGCCCTGGCACTGGTAACAATCAGTAAACCACACATACCATATTTTTGTCATTGCTCCCAATTAACTTACTTCATAAGTTAAAAGTGCTCCTGGAGTGAAATTTTCCCAGTTTGCCAGATGGATGATAAAAGATGTTGTGCTCAATTTCTACAAAATGTTTGCTTTCACAGAAAAGTCCACATGCACTGCTCTATTTTTGAGGCTCTGGGAACTCTAAAGGTCAAATTTCAAATGCTTTCACTTTTGCAGCAAATATTTGGCACAGTTCTACAGTTGACCGTACAGCATAAACCCAACTTGTACTGACATCTTGCTAGGGCACCAATGAAGTGAACTTGTGGTCTTTGCCTAGGGCCTAGTGGACATTTCATTACAATCACAAAACCGATCAAGCTGGCACCTTTTTTGGCATTCTCAGCAGCGACACAAGGAATATGAGTGGACAGGGAGACTGAACTAATGGACTTTAGTTTGCAGGGCAGCTGATGTGATGAATCTAGCAAGAACCAAATTCAATTTATAAAAAGAGAGATGTAGAATTAGAAAAACCAGTGAGTGCTGCAAGTTGGAACCAGTAAGCATTAGAAAGGGAGTGTGGAAGTTTACACAAGGCCTTCATTATACCTAGATCTAGCCAGTATTAATCATCCCTCATTTTCATAAGCATCAAATTCAGTCGCTTAAAAGAAAAACCCCAACTCCAAATACCAAAATGAACTGAATTAACATAGTAAGTCACTATGAACATAGTAAATCACTATGTTCATTCAATTCATTCTTCCTAACCCAAGGGGGCAGAAAATAAAGTACGCTCAGGTACTTACATATGCTGAGGCATCCAATTGGATCAGCTGAACACATCATAAAAAAGGCACTGTGGCTGAAGTTCTGGCTCCACTGAAGTCAAGGGGAGCTTTGCCATTGACTTCAATTGAACCAGGTTTTCACTTCTCTACCTGTTTATTTCATTTCCTCCTGATTTCCCCTTCTCTCCTCCTTGACATTTCTCCTCCCTCCTCCCTCCTTCCTCTCAACTCTTTTTTAACCTTCATTGTTCCTCTGCTCTTCCTCTTTCTCATTCGTTCTTTTCTCTTCTCTATGTCTTACAACCTATTTTTCTTTCTGAGCTTGTCCACATTACACAATTTTGCCATGTTCCAACGTAGCTGTCAAGTTAACTGACACAATGCTGGCTGCGACTTAGTCCTCAACAGCTTGTCAGCTAGCCAGAGTTAAACCCTGTTGGGATAAAAATTCCACCTGTCCTACAGGGAATCTCCTGTGCAAAAACTAGATTTGCAAACGTCATCAATGTTTTAGTGTGGCAACAGTCTGTGCACCCTTGCCATCGGTTTTGAGTTCAAACGCGTTAGCACATGTTGCTCCAGCTCCTTCAGTCCAAAAATTCCATTGACTTCAGTGGTAGTTTTAGGTGCAGAGGAAATATAGAATTGGGCCTTGTGGGGAGGGGGAAAAAAGTGAAGCAAACTTCTATGCTAATCAAGATAAATCAAGCCACGACGTAGAACATAAGCACCATGCTCCATTCAATTCAACTAGGGAGCTCAACTTGTTCAGCACTGTAGGTTATTTTCCATTTGTAATTAGAGCAACAAAGAAACAGCCTTTTCCTGTTCTGCTCCATCAGCACAGCTCCAGCAAACATCCTCATTTTCAATAACTCTTCCCCTTTATCTCACTCTGCCTGATGCCTAATAAGCTGATTGCTATTTACTTTGGACCAACAGCTAATCTGTTAATGATTGATTTTAAATTTTTACAGCCATTTGTCTCTGGCAGAACTTGAGACTGTGAGCCGCAGTCTTTTCCTACCTGATGAATGGCCTTTTCTTTAAAAAAAAAAAAAAAAAAAGATTTAAGTCAAAAGTCTTCACTGTTATGTTTTGCTGACAAACAGCTGATAGTGAGCAAGGCTTAGAAATAAATGGTAAATCTTCATATAAAATTCACCAGCCTTTGAAACCGTCAGCAAATAATATAAGTGGATATTTTGTTAATAGGGGTAGAGGGGTAAAGACCTTCTACGTGTGAAGTAAAACGTAATTGTACTATAAATTTACAGAGCTTAAAATTCTTAATTAACAAAATTGATGCTCATCAGCAGGACTGGGTAGGGGGAGTGTAAACTAATACAGTTACTGTCCTCGAAAATTATCTAAATTGTATACCATATGATATATGTATTGGCATGATATATGCCTAAACGGGAATTTCATTTCCCATTAAAGGACTGCCAAATAGACAGTAGTTATTTTAATTGGTAAAACACAGCAGTGCTGTGCAATTTAATTGTTGATTCTAAAAAGGGAAGAGTGAATAACAGCTGGGCCTATGTATTCGGAAAAGAATAGGCAAAATTCTACACCAGAGGGTATGCATAGTTATAAATACTGATTCTTCAACAAGCATTTAGGGATAGGCCCTTTAAGGAAAGAACTCCTATAGTGCTTTCCATCTGTGGAACTCAAAGCACTTTACAAAGATGGGTAAGCATCACTGATTGGGAAACTGAGGCAAAAAGGTCTGAATTCAGATTCCAAATCCCGTAAAATTCAGAAGTGTTCAGATCCAGAGTTTTGGTTCAGATCCACACCTAGATAATGATCTAGATCTTTGGATGAAATGCAGCAGCTTTGTGCTGAACCATCAATATACTCTAGCTATAAACTGTCTTAACAAGCCCAGGGACAGTGGTACATAGTGCAAGACTGATCCTGCAGTAACAAAGACGCAATGTAAATGGATTCTATGCCCTGAGGATGGCAAAGGGAAAGGGTGTGTTCAGGACATTTCTATGCCATGTCAATCCTGCACTTCATTTTGGCACCCTGTGGAAATTACAGGCAGGGTGTAAGTTAGAGCAACCAGCACCATAAGCAGGTCCGTGAACAGGGGAGCTTTAAGCCACCTTTGCACACCAACCATCCCGTGCCTCGCACTTCATGCATTTTGGCCATATGTGAAGATCTGGACCAAAATACTTACCAAATTGCATCCATAACCTCTCAACTTCAGACAGAATTACACTAAACTTAGTATCTTCAACATGAACTTAACTCTTTCTAAGCATGACTTAAAATATGGAGTACCATTTTAACTAGATAAACAGGAAATTTACTGGTGGGTACAGTATAGCATTTTGGTATTACCAGTCAGAGTTACCAAATATTTTTAGAGAGCCCCTGCTTTACATTGACAGGCTGGCTATTTGCAGAGCACCAAAAAGGAAATGTTCAACTGTTTGAAGGATAAAAGCTCTAATCTTATTAATATTTTAGAAGCTGCAAGACACGGAGGCTCCATCTGCTTTCAGCAATATCAGGAAAGAATCAAGCCAGCTTGGGAGCAGAAATCATGGGCCTCCACAATGGTCTATTGACCTTCTTGTGAAGCAGATATCATGTGACAGAGATTGCCTATCTCAGCAGACACAATGGAAACAGGAGAAAATGTTAAATATAACCAGGTAGACAGTGATGAATTGACACACTGAAAAATCGAACGCTTCAGTAATCAGCCTAAGGATCTGATACCAACAACATTTTTCAGTTTTGTCCAAATTCATTGAAAGGTGTAGTTTAGCAAGTTCACTTCTCATTGGGAAGACCTTTAATCTTTATGCTGGTTTTCTGATTGGATTCTGTGCCATCATCATTGGATTCTGTGTCATTGTTGTTCTTTGCATAGCAAACAGACAAAACATTTGCATACGATCAAAATGTCCCATGGATCAACACAGCAGAAATTGTTTGTGTAGTAATACTCATTATGTATAGAGAGAGAGAGAGTGCTATGGCCATGGGAGCTCAGGGTCAGATTGTGTCCCCACATTTGCATGGCTGCACAAGACCTCAACAACAGTGAAACTGTGGTTCAGCTACTATGTTCTGGAGACAGAACATAGAAAAGTCAAAGATGGAGAATCCATGCCCCTGGTAAGCGGTATTCCATTGTGGCATACTCTGCAGCAGTGTACTAAGGGAGGCTGTGGACAAGTCAGGCGTGGTCTGGCAGAGTGGCTGGGGTGTGGCCACTAGATATGTGGCTTCTCTGGTTATCACAGAATATCAGGGTTGGAAGGGACCTCAGGAGATCATCTAGTCCAACCCCCTGTTCAAAGCAGGACCAATCCCCAATTAAATCATCCAACAGATTTTTGCCCCATATCCCTAAATGGCCCCCTCAAGGATTGAACTCACAATCCTGGGTTTAGCAGGCCAATGCTCAAACCACTGAGCTATCCCTACCCTAATGTGTACACTGGTGCTCTGTGCCCCACCACCAGGTTGGGAGGGCAATTACATCTCCCCAGCTCCTGTATAGGTCTCTCGCACTAAGCCTGTTTACTAAAAATTTGAAACAATGAAATATTACCAGTGTATTTAGCATTCTGAAGCTATTGTAACCATAATTCTAAATTACAGAAGTCTTATTAATGTCTTTATGGCTTCATTAAATCTTTAGGATATTTATATTATCCAGAGAAATAATCTCTATCCATTAAGAGTATATAAATCCTTAAGCACAACTTTAAAAAAATGCTATAGATACGCTTATTTCATTGCAAAATACATAGGAAATTTAAAGAAATCCATTAACAGGATTATTATACCTTTCCTCCAAAATATATTTTGACCGTAATATTTTACTACAAAGGTCTGACTACTTGTGAAGAAATGCAGGGGAGGATGTACTAAAGCAATTAGCTGAATGGTCAAATGGACAAAAATTATTCAACCAATGTTTGAAAGATCTTTCACCTGCAAAAAGTTTAGCATACCTTTTCTCAGTGTAAAAAGCCAGGTTCCTTTTACCTCTAAATTAAAGAACAGGGGAATTTTACTATGTAGATTCATCTCAGTTATGCGTGTTGAAATAAAAGGGGCACATCACCACAGTTATAACCTACATGTGTTAAAGCCCCAAACTACCAAAGTGATGCACACAACAAGTGCATGTGCCCACACAGACTCCTATTGCCCAGGCCTTGGGCAGGACCTGGGGGCTGCCTATATGCATCATATTGTAAGACTGGAGCCTCCCACATTAATTGCCTGAGTCTGACACAATGCCCATTGAAATCAATGAAAAAAACCCTGGACGTCAATTTGGATCAGGCTCTGTGCAAGTATTAGTTGTGCAAGTACTGTATTAAATAGTTTCTCCAGAAGTTTGGAGAAAATGTATGTGTATAAAGGAAAGCAAGCACCACTTAGCATCTCTGGAAAATGTTTTGAACAGAAAACTGTGCTCACACACACATTGTTTGGGTTGCTAAGATCGCACGCACATGCACTCACACTTGCACACACACTGTTTCGGTTGCTAAGATTTAAAGCCATGCTTTCATAGACTCTTAGCCTCTTTTTAAAAGTATCAAATGGCATCTTTCAATAGAGTTATTCTCCCTCCTCCCCCCCCCTTAGTTTCTAGGATGAACCATATTGTTGTTGGGCCATTGCCACATGGGATCACAAGTCCATAAACCAATGTCAGGATCTGAAAAACATCATCATGCTGGAGAACTATCATCCTGAAGATATTTTGATTCAGCCTAATCCTGGTGTGGTGTGAGAGTGCAGTAATGTCATGATTTTGTAATGAATGAGTTTGTCCCAAATAGCAAGCGCACAAAAGTGTCAGCCCATATCCACCAGTCATTTCACATGGGATTTATTGTCCTTTAAGACAATTTTTCGGGATTAAACGTGATTATTATTATTTATTTGTATTACTGTACCACCCAGTCATAGTGCAGAGCCCCATGGTACTAGGAACTGTACAAACACAGAACAAAGAGACAGTCCCTGTCCCAAACAGCGTACATGTTGTCCCTGTTATAGACATTCTATTTGTAACAGTCAAATATTATGATAAACATGTTTTTCCTAATCATTAACCTTTTAAAAACAAATTCACAGTTGTTGGTAATAATCGTACGAAGCTTGAAAATGCAATATATTTCCTTAACTATATTGTCTTCCTCTGTTGTACGAAACTCACTGATTGGTTATTGCAGGGTTACTCGGGAACACTAGACTGCTGGTATTTGCTTACTTTTAGAAATACAAGAATCAAACCATTTGATTTTTAAAAATTTCAATGTGGACTTTGCAAACAGGTATAATAAAGAAGAACAGGGCAACGTTTTGGGCCTACTAAACTTGGATGAATGTCCTTTCGACCCATTACACTATTAGCATAACAACACTGACCCATTGCTGACAATGGTTGTCATCAATCTGTCGCCTAGAACCAATGATATTAATGGTTTTCACCCATCCACACTTTCAGTGCCTCTACAAAACGCCTATCAAACACACTTCAGGGTGCAGAAAGACTTTGTCTTCAACAGATAGTTTCTTAGCTTAGACGGAGGTTTACTGTAGAAAATATGGGAAGTAAATTCTATGGGTAGGAATGGGGCTATGAAGAGGGTGGATGGCACTGGTTACATCAAAGAGCAATGCAGGTAGGTGCTATGCAAGCTTCCCTCCACAAAGTCCTGTTGATGCACCATACATCTTTACTTGCAATACCATTCCTCAACTAGTCCTGGAATTCTTTTGAGCCAAGACGGAGAACTCTGCTAAGAGATGCACAAATATTCACTATACTAAAATGACACTACCAAACCAGTGCTCAAATTCAAGGAGAACACTAATTTTTAGAAAAAGATATTAGCTTAATAAATATCTGGGGAGCAGACAGAAATTCAGGACAGCCTCATCTTGTTCACCATGTTTTTGAGAGCTTAGTCATTCTCAGTGGGAATTGGTACAATTTTAGGGCCTTACCCCAAGCCCATTGAAGTCAATAGGAATGTTTACTTTGATTTCATTAAGTTTGGGTCATCTCCTTAGTACATCTTCTTGCACATTGAAGGCTGGAAAAAATACCTATCAGTGAGAGTCTTAAAGAGCTCGATTTCATTTAAGATTGAGAGGTGACTTGATCGTAGTGTATAAGTACCTTCAGTGGAAAAAGTTACTGGGTATTAAGGAGCTTTTTGTTCTAGCAAAGAAAGGTGTACCAAGAATCAATGGCTAGACGCTGAAGCCAAACAAATTCAAAATAGAAATTTGGCACAAATTTCTAACCGTGAGGGTGATTCACCACTGGAACAAACTACCAAGGGAAGTAGTAGATTCTCCCATCTCTTGATGTCTTCAAGTCAAGACTGGATGCCTTTTTGGAAGATATGTGTTAGCCAGGGCCGGCTCCAGGCACCAGCCGACCAATCACGTGCTTGGGGCGGCACCTTGTAAGGGGCAGCCAATCTTGGAGTGGCGGGGGACACTCAGGGGTTGTTGTTGTTGTTGTTTTTGGTTCGGCGTGGCGGCACTCGAGGGTTTTTTGTTGTTGTTTTTGTTTCGACCGGGCGGCGCTGGGGGGGGGGTTGTTTTTGTTTCGGTGGTGCGGCACTTGGGGGGGGCGTGTTTCGGCGACGTGGCGTGGCGCTCAGGGGTGTTTTGGTGGGGCGGCGCGGCGCTGGGGGGGGTGTTATGGCAGGGCGGAGCGGCGCTGGGGGGGGAGGTGTTACGGCGGGGTGGCGCTCTTTTTTTTTGCTTGGAGCAGCAAAAAAGTTAGAGCCGGCCCTGGTGTTAGCCACACACAAGTTATGCTAAAATCAAATGCAAGTTACAAAAGGGTAACTAGGTGAAATTAAATGGCCTGTGATAAGTCACATTAGGTGATCTAATAGCCAGTCCCTTCTGGCCTTAAACTCTATGACATCTATGAATATCAGTATATTTTCTTCACATTTGACCATAAAGGATGAAGGCAAGGACTTTCTGAAGTTTTTACATTTTTTCTAGTGTCCTACTATAATGCTGTGTTTTTTGGCTAGACTCAGAACTAATGTTAGTGGGGATGAAGCAGTCAGGCACAGAAAATTCTATTTTCAGTTACTTTATATAGGTAATATTTGCAGCAAATATTCAAGCAGATTTCTCTTGGGATGTTTGTACTGGTATGAAAAATACATATATAAACCTATCTCCAACTTGAAAATTTGTCTCAGTGATTTCCCGCTAAATACCATAGAAAATTTGTGGTCCTCTCCAAAAACTGCCAACATTTGTAATCCATATAGCCGATAGTCTCCTCAATCCTGCCCTCATTAGTTGAATAATTTCTTGCAGGCATCAGGATAGAGGTGAGTCTTGAAGGAGAGGATAGTTCCATTCACACAGATCAGCATCAAAAGAGGTCTGCAGAAGTTAGGGTGACCAGATAGCAAGCGTAAAAAATTGGGACAGGGTGGCAGGTAATAGGCATCTATATAAGAAAAAGCCCCAAATATCGGGACTGTAAAATCAGGACATCTGGTCACCCTAGCAGCAGGAGTGGCGTTGCAATAAGCAAGGTAAGAGCAAAGCTAAACAGGACTTTGAAGCAATGACAAGGTAGCTTGATCTTAAATAGAAAAGGGGAAGTCGGAGTAAGGATTCAAAGTGGTGAGGGGTGGACGATGAGGCTAGATCAAAAGTCTATTTCCTCCAGGCTCCCTATGGCAGGTTCTCTTACCCTTCTGAAATTTCTCCGTTCATGGAGTAGTTTGGCCTTTTCTGGACTAAACAGCTTCTTCTTTGTCCCTTCCCAAGACTCAGCTTCCCCCAGTTGGTGTAAGACAAGTAGAACTTCCTCACATCCTCTCCGGAAACCCCAGCTGTGGGCCCAAAACTGCAAGCCAATGCTCAGTTCCTATCCCAAACCATCTATATTCCTTTGCCCATATGCTCTTCATTCATTTATTTCATCCCACCCAAGAGTCCTATCTATGCTTATCTCCAAGCATTTTCTCATCGCCCCCACCCCAGGCTGCTTTCTCAGCTGTAAAACTTTCTTCATCCCTGATCACTCTAAATTAAGCAAGAAGCTTGACTTATATAGCCGCAGTCCACAGTCACACAGCTCCTGGACTACACTTCCCATCCAGACTACATTCCCCAGAATGCTTTTTTTCAGGCCATGCTTGAGCAATAGCGTCCCTTAGAGGGCCAATGTGCAGCCCATTACATACACTCCCCTTTTTCTGTTCTTTACCCTTTGCTCCCTGCATTCCCTTCTGTTTCCTTGCATCTCTAAAATCCACTGCCTCTCCCTGCTCCTCCACACCATTTCTCTCTCTTCTCTCCCCACAATCCCATCTCTTTCCTTCCAGAGGTCAGACTCCGTTCTCTCCTTCTATGCCCCCTCCCATTGTGCCTCATTTCATCTTTGCTTCTTTATGGGGTTTCTATTCTATTCAACTCCCAAATATGCCTACCTTAATAAAGCCAACTTTTGCTACTGTTGAGATTCGGGGTAAAGGGGTCCCCCTTCATTCTCACGGTTACTTCTGCTGTGTCAGAAGAGCTGTTGCTGGTGGCAAGAGTGTTTGTGGGGAGATTCCTCTATTCTGTTCTCCCCTGCAGCTGAGCCAGGTCATCCATTATATTTCCTCCCATGGTGGTTGGAGGCTTCATTGACAGTTCAGCAACTGGGGGGTCAACTGGAGTTTGGATAAGAGCTGAATGCCATCTAGAATCTGAGTAACTATAATAGCTGGAAGTAGAGCTGCCTGAAAAACAACTTAACACATTGAGATAATTTTTTCCAAAAAAACTTTTAGCGGTGTTCCTCAACTATTAAAATTTCAAATCCCAACATTTGTCACCCAAAAATTTCAGGGATTTTTGTTTCCTGCCCACAATTAAATGACAATTCTTGAGAATGAACACTGAGTAATAAACTCTTATGTATTAATACTGTATCTGAGCCACTTTGAATTTGATGGGAATAAGATCATGCCTGCTACAAATACAGTGACATTTTCCAATGTTGTTGCATATATCAGAGCTTTGAGATTGCAAGGCTGAAAACTGAAAAATTGATTAGCATTTAGGCACATACACATTATTAATGAAATCTGGACCTTATTCAGTTTTCTTTAGGTTTCAATAGTGTGCATTTTCCCTCAGAAGACAGTTAGGTAGAGTTTAGGTTTCCATGAATGTAAAATTAAAAATAAAATTGAAAATAGCCCTAAAAACACATTTAATATGCACACAACACCTTTTTTCTTGGACTGTTGGGAGTCAAGGAATTTAAGCATTACAAAGAAGAGCATATTATAATGGGAACGTTTATGATGAACTTCACTGGACCTGAGAAACCAATATATTGCGGCTAAGCAGCCTTTCACCAAAGGGGCTGGTAGTCAATGTATAATGTATTCGTTTAAATCATAATCAGAGTCAAAGAGGTTCTCTCCTTTTCAATTAAATGTATTCAAATTATTATGAGCTCTGTGGAGGTTGGTAAGCCTCAGATTGTAGTTCTGTATTTAAAATGTTATATTTCCTTTCCTGTTGACCTTCTGAAACCTGCAATATAGTTTTTTTATTCAAAATAACTGAGCGCTTTAGTGCATTTTTGAACTCCAAAGAAAAACTTCAGCACTTCTGAGTGACCCTACAAAATTCAAAACATCCCGTGGTTCACTAAATGTGTATTACTATGACAGAGGTATGCACATACTCATGCCACTCATTCTTAATGTGTCTGACTGCTCCACTCTTAGCAGTCACCAGTACACTCAAACTTTCCCAGGCCCCTCCTACTCTCACAAAAACATCCTGACTACTAAATTTTTTTTTTTTTTCTGGGCTTTTAAATCCCTAATGACTAAACTTCAGGAAGGGTCTAGATCCTGACAACAGCAGACTACTTTCTCGCTGGAGGAAGAACGCTATTGACCATTGTCTTCCCTTCTGTCTCCAAATCCATTTCCATGTTGTCCTGCTAGTTTTCAAAACTCTCTAAGCACATGTCAACCGTGGCTCATATAATCTACTTCCCAGCCTGTTCAAGCTTTGTCTAGAGGTGAAGGAGAGGACTAGGGGCCAGTAATTTCTGCATTCAAGCTTCAGATGTGCCACTGGCCTTGGCAAGCCATTTAACCTCTCTACATTTTAGTTTCCCCATCAGTAAAATGGGGATAAGAATGTTTACTTAGCACCTTCTTAGGGCGTCGTGAGGATTAATTAGTTATTGTTGAGGAAGCAGTTTGAAGATGAACAGCACTGTATAACTGTAAAGCATTATTGTTATTTATCTCAACTCATTCACCTGCCCATTATTCTCTGCACTGGGGATGGAGGGGAGTTTTCTCTGATTCTAGTGGAGGGGTCGGCAACCTTTTAGAAGTGGTGTGCCGAGTCTCCATTTATTCACTCTAATTTAAGGTTTCGCATGCCAGTAATACATTTTAATGTTTTTAGAAGGTCTCTTTCTACAAGTCTATAATATATAACTAAACTATTGTTGTATGTAAAGTAAATTAGGTTTTTAAAATGTTTAAGAAGCTTCATTTAAAATTAAATTAAAATGCAGAGCCCCCTGGACCGGTGGCCAGGACCCAGGCAGTGTGAGTGCCACTGAAAATCAGCTCGCGTGCCGCCTTTGGCACGGGTGCCATGGGTTGACTACCCCTGTTCTAGTGCTACTCATCTGTCTGACATTCATCTTCACTTTGAATCACTTCCTCACTAAATTTTCCTTAAAAACCCAACTCCCCTCTTTAAAGAACGATAGACTTACTGAATAAAAACACTGATATTCTGTGGTACTCTAGATGAAGAAGTAATATGCATCTCAGTAGCATTACTCTAAACATATGCCCAACCGTAGAACGCAGACAGTGCAGTAAAAGTGTTGCATATACACCTTGGATGTGTTATGAAGCCTGGGAACATAGGCCAAGCTCCTAGGGCACCCAAGAAGGGCAATATGACTAGAGTTGAACAATTTTGTTTCTTCCATAACAGCTCCAGTCTCAATGGACATGCACAAGACACTGTCATTATCCCTAGATAATTGACATTTTAAGATTAAGTTGGATAAGTTTATGGAGGGAATGGTTTAATGATAAAACATAGTAGCCAAGGAAAACCAAGCAATGGTACATGAACAGCATAATGGCCAACAAGGGTCAGGCTAGAGACTCTTGCCTATATGCTCGGGGTATTACTGATCGCCATATTTGGGGTCGGGAAGGAATTTTCCTCCAGGGTAGATTGGCTGAGCCTCTGGAGGTTTTTCGCCTTCCTCCGCAGCATGGGGCAGGGATCACTAGCAGGAGGGTCCCAGCCGATTGAAGTCACTAAAACACAGGATTGGGGACTTCAACGGTAGAGTCCAGGGAAGGGTCTTGCGGCCTGCAGCATGCAGGGGGTCAGACCAGATGATCATAATGGTCCCTTCTGACCTTAATGTCTATGAGTCTATGAGACATGATAGACTGGAGTTGTTTTGGTCTAGCATGTCAATGTATACTTAGGGAGTCCTTAATCCATGGACCATTGGCATGCTATGCTGTAAAATCTCTGTAGGAGCTGCTATGGTCATGGTGTATCAAGGCAATGCACACTTAGGGACTCCTCTATTTGTGGATCATTTACAGTGCATCGTGTCAAGTATATTTGGGGAGCCTTTACTCTACAGGTCCGTGCATGCAGAGTAACTCTGTATCCTAAAAATACAGATGGAATCGTTGTTTTAGTGTACATACATTTCTAAATGAATTTCAAGTTGTGAAAAAAGAAAATCCTAAAAGGCATAAACACTGCCAGTTACACTACTATGTATCATACACTGTAAATCCATGGACCTTCCAAATTTCTAGGGATCTGCAAAATCTCATTGTAAGAACAAAGGTAGAACAAAACATCAGCTAACTGAATTTTTTTTAGACTTCTGTACCTTTTAAAATGCTTGAACCACTGTTTTTAAAATACTGCTTACGAAATAAATTACTCCCGTGAGTCTTCTGTGCTAAAGGATCATTGATCATTTTCATAAGGGCAGAGAATATTTTCTTTCCTGAAAATAATGAATAAATTGAGGATCCAAAAATGAGACTATCATGGCAGATAAATACTTATCAGTGGGATCAATTTTATTAGCCCCTAATTTTGCACCCTCTATCAATTACAGGCCCAAATTAAAGAATGTAGATTTCTAACAACCTGCCTGAACCTGCAAACCAATCAGTTAGTTGCCTAAATGTGATCATTTGCACCTACAAATTTTGTAATTACAACACACGCCAAGTACAAAAATGGAAGAGAGATTAAGCTCCCTTTAAAAGTGGGGTCTCAAAATCAAGCACCCAATCCTCATCTGGTGTCAATCAGTGTCATTCCATTGACTTCAAGGGAGCTATGCCGCTGACACCAGCTGAAGATCTGGCTTCAAATCTGGAGTAACTGGTTTCCAATGCTACCAGGGCTGCCGCCCCTTCATGGTGGTGTCAATATATAGAATTCCAGGGCAATCTTATCAGGAGAGAGTTTTTCAAATATGATCTTTAAAAAAATCGGGGCCCAGTCTGATCTGCCTTGGTAGCGGGTCTGATCCCTCCCACGGCACTTTTGGCGTGTAGGGAGCAACTCTCGCCTCCTTGGCCAAAACACCCACCCTTTTACCACCGTCAACAGAACAGCCCGCTGCGCATCGCTTGGCTGCTGCCTTCCCACAGCAGGCGGGTTGTGTGGCGCTCTCGGGACCCTGCGGGAGCACGTGTGCAATCGAAATGCAAAACTACCCCGGGCCGAGAGTGCGACTGTGCTCAGCACCGGCTCAGGCGGGAACCCTACGTTCCTCCTCCTCTCCCATGGCCCGTAATAAACCGCCCCCCACTTGCTGCCCGGAGCTCATTTGTTGCCCCACTGATCCCAACAACCCCTGTCCCACCACGCCCGGCCCATTCAGTACCGAAAAGGGCGCACAGCAGCGGGCTCCTAATGACAGCCCCGGCGCGGCCCGCGCCACTCCCCAGCCGGCAGCAGCGCGCGCAGCCTAACAGAGGCGCCCGCGCGCCCGCCGGGGGCTCCCGGGACAGGCGGACGGGCGAGAGTGCGCGCGCAGCAGGAGGCAGGGCAGCCGGGCTCGTTTGCAGAGCCGCGGTGGGGGTGGGGAGGACGCTGGCAGGTCTGTTTGAATAGCGGGGCTCCGCTGACAACTTCATTACCTCCGCGTGGAAAAATGACTGCAGGGGACGCAAATGGCTTTTGCGTCGCGCCCTCGCCTGCCTGGTGCGCGCGGGCTGCTGCAGGGACCCCCAGCCTGAGCCCCGAGGCAGCTGAGCTTTTGTCCCGTGTAATGAGCTCATACTCCTCCCCTCCCACTCCCCTCGCTGCATGGAGCCCGGGGACTGGCTCTTCCGGCATGGCGGGGGGGAGACCTGGCTCTGGCCTGACCTCAGCTGTCAATCAAAGCCGAAAGAAAGGGGAGGAAAGGAGGGGAGATGCTTATCTCGCTCTGTAAGAAATTCCTAATGAATGTTAAGCAAATTCCCTCCAGCCTGACAAGGTGGATCTAATTAATATCATAGAAATGCCAGTAGCATATCATTCTGCAGCTAGGATTTATCACCTTGAACTGCTGCATAAGGGATGGGCACCCCCATCAATAGGTTACTTATTGCAGACAGAAATTGCAGGCAGTGGCTCCTCGGTTAATCCGAGATCTGGCTCTCAGGCTCCCACTTCTGCCTGCCTGATAACACAGGTGAAGGGTGTGACAACAGGACACGGTGTGGGGTAAAACAAAAATCCAGCCCAGGGTGGCTGAGGGGGCCCAGAACAAACGAGGGAGGGCTTAGCTTGGGCATTCTGGTCCTACCGCTCCTGCTGAAAGTTTAAAACAATTAAGGAGAATTTAAATAGCTTTGCCAATTAATTCTGCAAGGGATTAAGGTAACTGTCATTACATTTTGGAATGGTGAAACTACCAAGGAAAGGGGAATTTAGGGTTGTCCAAGAAGATGTAACTAGGAGTGCTGGGATGAAAGAGCACAGGAAAATGTTGGCAGAATAATAGGAAAGATTTCCTACCAGTGAGACCTGAGACTGTAATAGTCCCCCAAGGGAGGTGATAGAAGTCCTTGCACTTGAGTAATTTAAAACTAGATTGGGTAAAGCACTAGGGAATATTCTGTTGGGAGCAATCCTGCACTGGTAGTGGAATAGAGACAGGATAACCTAATTGGTCTTTTTCAGGCAGAACTGGGAGTCTGATATGAGTGATCTGCCCCTCAGGCATTAGGTCTTAGCACGACCATTTTGTATCACTAAATGCCTGTTCCTGATTTTATGGATGGACAACTCACTGAACTTCTAGGTTTGGTTAGCGGACATGAATATTGTAGTATCTGATGTGGGGCAAAGAAATGTTAGCCCTGTATTTAGCCCTGATGGCAGATAACAGGATTTGTGATTCTGATGCAGAATGTTGGGGATGCAAACTAACTTTTTGCTGCAGAGTTGAATGGTTAGCTACCAGTTTTCTTTTGGTGGTCTTGATATTTTGATGCCTTGAAAAAGAAAGCATATGCTCTTAGCTAGGGTCATCCAGATAGGCTGAAATATTTTTATTTTATGGCCATCCTGAGATGATTTTCATTCTGGATCCCAAAATATGACTTGGTTCAACTACGAGGTTCATCTGATAGTGTATTAAAATACAACAGAATGCCACTGATATGTTAGCATCTCATGTGTAGATTATTGTCTTCTTATTTGCATGTGCTAATTATGTACTTCAGACATCATATTGAAAGACTTTTTAAACATAAATTTAGCAGTTAAGCTCAAAATATCTTTTTGGGATTGACAAATGTTAATTCTGAGTCCCACAACGACAGGTGTTTGTCTCAAAAAGGTATTTTTCTCACCTTTTTTTAGTAACCCAAAAGACATGAACTCATAGCTTTTGTTGTTGTTAAATAGAACCATTTTTTGTCTTCCCCCACAAAAAGTAGAGGCTGCTAGACATCAAGTTGAAGGCATGCTAATAAAGTGATACATTAAATTTTTTTGATTGTGTGGACACAACTACCCAATGGCCTACTACCTATATCCAGATGCTCCAGTCTTCATTCAGCTAAACATAGCTTGTGAAGTCAGGTTATAACTGGCTACAGACTTGGACTATAAGCTAAAGGAGGATTTTCATTGCTCCACAATTAGGCATTTTAAATGAACTACACACATCACACAGACACACACTCCCATGTGTGACATATTCTGCCCAGTGCACAAAAGACAACACAAGCAAGTACATAACATGGCAAGCATCACTCTATGCTTGAGTCTATGTGCAGTATTGTTCCTGTTGTTGTTTTTGAAATATGAGAATTTATTGCACATTTCTGATCCTAATAACACCCAAACATGGTTCACTTTATTTTAGTGTTTATTGGAACTTCAGTCTCGTAAGAAGTAAAACATGCAGTAGTCTATTGAATTTTAAGTTCTGGGTGGATGCAAAAAATCTCTACCTATACATTTATTTACAAAGTGAAGTTACAATATGCATTCTCAACACCCTTCTTAGAAGATCCTCCTGTTACAAGTTCAAAGCAGGGAAGAGCAAAATGGACAGCAGTTTACCAACATTTTAAAACTATGAACCTCAGCTAAAGAGGACTAATGGCCACTTTCTTTTTCAGCAACTTCTCAAACCTACGCTAATGAGCAGACTTAGAGATTTTCTTCATTTAGCATTTCTCATTATTAATAAATTTTGCACTGACAACTACAAAGTGAACACTTTGGATTTATGCACCTAACCTAATTACATATGCTGCATGTACGCATTTCATTATTTACTTGACAGATTCATTCCTTGGCATCATAAATAATTAAAGAAGGATCAAATATTAACAATCAGACACATGTTAATTCTCCTCAAATCTGTGGAAACAAACACATTTTATTTTCTGTTCAACAAAGACTGAATAAAATGTTGGCATCGGAAGGGTTGATGCTTTTTGTTAATAAATAAAGTTCTTGATCTTCATTTTTATTTTACTTACAATGAAAAATTAAAATGTACAATTGTTCCATGGTTCCTGGAAAACTTGTAACTATTTTTAATAATCATAAAATGTTAGTAATTCCTTCCTGACAGCTAATAAATGAAACATTTTGGTTTGGTATTTGTCTGGCAATTTCAAAGTTAGGAAATTTCAAAGATAAGGTCTGACCCTACTCCCATTAAAGTAGATGGCAAACTCCTCAGCTGGGACAGGATTGGTTCCATAGTTTTCATTATTAGCCAATAGCAATAATTTGTGCCTCTCTAAAAAATGAATAAATAAATGTGTATGCAAATTATTTGGTGTTTGTTTCATCAGAATAAAGACCTGATTCTGTGCTGAATGCCCATAACTCCCAGTGAAGTCAATAAGAGTCACAGATGCTTAGCACCTCTCAGGTTCAGACCCCAGTATTAATAAAGGGCCAGATTCTCCCCCCATCCACTTATTCACTCTGATTAGTATCTATCTCTGCAAGGAGTTCCACTGAAATCAGTGGGGCTTTCTGTGAAGTAAGGTACTACACAATGGGAGTCAAGGTAGCACAGTCTGGCCCAACAGCCTGTATGGTACAGTGTGCCTGCTGTGAATTGCTAGCGCCCGTAACTCCCAGTCTCAGGAGGCACTCAACACCTTACAGGATTTGGTCTGTTACCTTTTACTGCTTAAGCTTTAAATTATAATTAAATCTTCAAGTGAATTATTTGTGACCAGAACTACTTCCCAATAACAAACCTATCTGAACTCTCTTGCTTGCTGTGTGAACTAAATTGATGTTTAAATATTTTTCTACACATTATTCAATCTCTCCATTTGATCAGAAATATTCTCGGATTTGATCAAATTTACTTTTGGATATCACCTCCCACAATTTCATCATTTTAAAGGTGTTAAAAATTCATAAATTGCCACATTATTCATCATGCAAGATTAATGTCAACCTGACAGGTTTTGTAAAGATACAATTTTTTTTTCCTGAGTGCACATAACCATATCTGTGTGAGATATACCTTGGTTGTTGAATATTGATTATTCCTATCTCCTTTCTTATTTCTGATGCTAAAGAGAGAATATTAGGGTGTGATTGTCAGGGTTAGTGTCTCTCTGACCTACACTTGTACGATTAATAATTTATGAGTTGATTTGAAATAGATCTCTGTGAAATGAGCTGGCAATAAGCAGAGCTGTCTGAAATGACAAAGATTCAGAATAGGGCAACTCATGTACATCAGCTTCTCAGGTTCAATTTAAAAGCAAAATGAAACAAAAACTCAATACGCCTGATGCAGTAGTTAGGAGTTTGTTATCTGAATGCACAAAAAAATATCACTGTTCCCTATTAAAAGTTAAATCTGGGAAACCGATGATTTATCAGCTTTCGGTCAAACTTTCTAAAGCATTCAGTTTCTTTATATATATATATTTTTAGTGGAGAATGAATGAGCACTGCAATGTGAGAGAGAAGAGAATTCGTTGGTTAACCCTATAGCTGCTGACTATAATTGAAGTGTGAAGCAGTATCAGTTCAGGAACACAAACCCACCCTGCAAACTCGTATTCACATGCACAGTGCTTATGTGAGTAGTCTCCTTGACTTCAAAAGATAACTCTGAGGCAAGTAAGGATCAGGCCCCAAAAATGAGATCCTGCTCTGTTGTGCAGATTTGGTACAAGTCGGAGAGGTGCTATAGCACACCTGCTGAATGTCTACACTACCATTTATGTCAATATAACTTATGTCGCTCAGGGGCATGCACCAGTTCTAAGTCAGCTGCTAGGCGCCGACCGAGGTGGAACGCCGCCCCCCACCCCATCTCCGCTGAGGGAGAGAGGGTACTTGCATCTCAAGGAAGCCACTCCTTGCAGCATTCGGCCCTTTAATTTTCAAAGCCCATTGCATTTGTTTTGCAGACTAGGTTCATCAGTTAGGGTAGGAACCTGCAAACGTGTACTCGCAACAGTCTCTCTGAATTAAACAGAGCCACGTCCTGATACCTTTATTCACGTTCAATACTTTACGCCACAAATAGGCCCCTTGACGTCAATAGGATTATTTGTGAAGTCATGTGCTATTGAACAAGTAAAGGTATCAGAATAGGACCCATAAGGACCACCCACATGAATGTTTATAGGAGGGGCCTCAATGGGATTGCTTCTCTGAGTAAGGTCCAGGTTATTGATTACCAACTCTCAGAATGATCCACTTCTCCTGGAACAGTGGTAAGTCCAAAATTATACAAACATGATGTACTCACTGTATACACAAGCAAAAATAAGAGAAACACTTGGATGAGCTGCCCATTGTTTTTCAAAGGATATTCTCAGTAATTTTGCGCTAAGAAATGGACTAGCTGGTGGTTTACCAATGAGAGAGAATCATATTACTGTAGTAAACTGATCGCCTAAATTTATAGTATTTGGAGTCACTGCATGGACAATGCGCTTTTCTCTGTTATTTGTAACCCATTGAAATAGTGTTGTCTAGTTTGCCCATCAAACTCATTTATGTGATCCTAAAATGCTTAATCTGGATGGAGACGTCACAGAGCTTTTTCTTCTGTGATGTGCTCCAAAAAATGTGGATCAAGTAAACGTGTAGTTTACCTTTATGCGAAGGAGAAAGGAGAATGTTATTCAAAGCAACATACAGCCAACATGCGGAAACCTAGAAACTAGTTAATGCCTTGTAACAAGTCTGAAATGAAGATGTTCAACCAAGAAAATGACATTAAGCAGCACTAGCTGAGGCAGACGAGAACAGCTTGTCAGAATCATGTGAGTGTTGTAGTGACATATAGACAATAAAATGGGATGACACAGGCTCTTCTCCGTGGGAGTGTTTTCTCCTGCTGTCTCTTGGGAGTTTCAGTGCACTTTCTTTGTAGGAAAGCTTTCCACTAAAAAATGGCAGCAAGCCCCTTGGAGGTCTTATTAAAATTCTTCCTCTGTGCTGTAAAATACGTTGTATATGGCAGATGACAGTAGCCCACCAGTTAATGCTGTATCGTGTAAAAGAAAGTCGCAGAGGCCGTCATACCAGCTACTGACATATTCCAGGAAAACTGCACAGTTGGCATCTTGGAACGGGAAATTAACCAGGAGGGAGAATCAGTTCATAATCCCATGTGCAGCAGGTGTCTAAAGTCATTATTTATTACTTACTATACATAGCATCAAATGTGTGTTTCACAGACAAATACAAGGGCAAGGCCCATGCCCGGAAGCACTTACAATGTATACATCTAATCCTGAAAGATGCTGAGGGCCTCCTGGGACAAACTGAGTACCTTCACCTCTAACAGAAGATCATTTTTGCACATCTCAGGAGGTCCTGCTTGCCTTTCTCACATGAACAGTCATACTGACCCCTAGGGTTTTCTAAGTCTTGTAAGTAAAGGGAGGATTTGTCTCTTGCCATGCGACCTTAGGTAAGTCTAACCCTTGAACTCTCTGTACTTCAAGTTTCTCCATCCATATACTGTTAGTACCTTCCTACATGACAAGAGAGCTCTGAGACTTAAGCCTGGGAGAGACTGTGAAACATCATGGTCTCACATGCCAAAATATGCAGACAACACCCAGATCTTAAACATCGCTCCCATTAGGGATCCCAAAATTAGCATGTGGTTGAAGAATGGCTGGTGGAAGCTAAACCAAAGCAAAACAGACATGAGTATAATGCAACAGAGAAAGCATTCAGAGGACTGGCCGAAATGATAACAACTGAGGGTGTCGCTCCTCCAGTCATTCAGAGAATGAACAGTCTCTGGGTAATTCTAAACCAAAAAATCTTCCTCCTGCTAGCCAGAAGGCTTAAACCGCATCTAAACAGACATGGACCAAGCCACTATGATCCACACATTTGTGACCTCCTGCCTGTTACTACAATGCACTGTAGCTGGGAATTAATCCAAAGTCTCTGAAGAAACTTCAGCTGATGCACAATATGACAACTACCCTGTTAAGTAACACAGGTCAATGCAAACAGCCCCTCAATGCTTTCTGCAAACTGGACCGATTTCCCAAAGAATTTCGGACTGAATTCCAAGTTCTGGTCTTGATCTTTATGGTTTCAATCCTGCAAATGCTGAACTCTCTGACCCTGATCCAGCAAAGCACTTAACCAAGTGAATCTTCAGAAGGAAATGTCAGACCCAGATCTTTCCCACCAGAACCAACCCCACCCAGGGAGATGGGAAACAAGGAGGGGAAGACTAATATGAAAATCATACTAAGCGAATGGATGTTACTCAAGGGAAAGAAGAGAAAGAGCCTTTTACTACAGGCTCATGGAATAGAGGGAGAGAACAAGAGTTCAATTATTTACAAATTCTGGCCTTTATTAAATTTATTGTAATGCATTCAGAGGCCACTGTGATTAGATAGGGAGACAGACAGACATATGGTAAAGGATCTGAAGTCCTCAGATGCAGCCCCTGACACCAATGGGCACAGCAGAGGGTGAGCGGGCGTAAAGGAGTCAATTGTGATTCCCTGAGTCTCAGGCTGTCTTCATGCCAAGTCCGGCATAGTTAAAGCTAATGAAAAGAAGCTGTATTGTTTTATGTGAAGAATACAAAATCAGGGCCAATCCTGTAAAATCCTACTCAAGTGTGTCTTAGTCATAGGCATAAGGACTCTTCTTGTCAGTCAAGGCTGCAGAAATGAGTCTTAAATATAGAACAAGAAAATATGTGTTTCTCTGTAATTGCTTGATAGCCACTGTGTTAGCAATGGAAGACAAAAATCTTACTCTGTAAGTGCATGTGATTTCTGGTAACATGCAAACACATACCTGTGAAATAAGAAACAGAATTTTGTTTTGTTTTTAAATACAAGCTGTTTGCATAATTCTTCCTGGTCAGAAACCTGTACAAAAGGCATTAAGGGGAAAAGACCTGTTCAGAAACTAAAATATAGATCTCAACACATTTTCAATGTATTTGGTTAAATTGATTGTCATGTGCTATAAGTTTTATATCTCTACAATAAGAAGTTGTAAAATAAGATCAATTTTCAAGAACTAATTTTATTATGAGCAAATAATAATGGAGGGCCATATCATAGCATAATTTGAACAACAGAACTCCCACTTATGGGGAGTTCTGCTTGAAATTAACAATCCTATGTGGCCCAGATTTATTATAAAGTATATTTAAGAGCTGATTCCGCAACACTTACTCAATTAATAGTCCTTACTTATGCTAGTAGTCCCAATAATTTTAATAGGGGCTACTAATGACTGCAGGATTGGCCCAAAATCAATCTCTTTCCTACAATTTCTAATCAACACCAATATTGCTTTCTCAGGCACCAATTCCAATGATAACACTTATTGATATTAACAAGACTACCACATTGCTACTAGCTTCCCTAAAAGGAAATTCTGTCAATGCTGCCCATTTAACCAATATGTACAAGTGTACACTAATTACCTCCCTCTTCTCTCCCCTTCTCTGACTCTGTAATCAGCAAGTTGAGTATGCTGCTTCTCCCTTCCCCAAAATAAATACAGAACTCTACTATGGGTGCTGTAGCCTGAAAAATACTTTGACCAATGTTATCAAATGTGACTAGTAATTTTGGATGCCGTGGTGTTTGAGTGCCCAACCTGAAATGCACCAAAAGGGACCTGATTTTGAGTGGGTGGGTGCTCATTGCCCTCTAAAAATTAGGTGTTTTTGAGATGTCTTGAGTTGCGCACCAAAAATTGAGCCCCCAGAAATCATATTTTTAAAAGTATTCTGCATCCACAATTGTGGCCAGATTTTCAAAAGAGCTTGTTACCTAGCGTCTCCCACTGGGAATGGGAAGTCCTTTATAACACAGAAAGAAATAAGAAACAGACAATTGCTATTCCTTTCCAAGATCGTAACAGACTTTCTGTGCAACCATGGGTAAGTCACTTAACTGCTCCACGGCTCAGTTTTCCCATCTGTAAAACAATAGTACCTACCTCCTCAGGTGTTTTGAGACTTAATTAATTGTTAACAAAGGACACTGAAGTGCCATCTTTTATATCAAGAAGTAGCAGCAATAATTGGGAAGCTTAACATGAACAGTGTGTCTAATGCATTTTCCAGCCCTATACTATGAAACTAGCCAACCAATTGCTATACATAAGGTACAGTATGGATGAAGCTGTTTCTTGATGCTTGGTGAAATCAATGGGGCAAAATTCCCATAGTCTTCCGTGGAGTTAGGATTTCACTCTGAGAGTGCTGGTGAAAGTACTCCTTGCTGTGCTACTTTACTACCCATCTAAACGTATACTAAATTCCCCAGGGAGAAGAAATGGGCCCCAAATACCACAAAAAGCAAAATATAGTCCTGTGTCTACAAAAAACACTGAGGACTTATCTACATGGGGAATTCACAGGGTAGTTAGTGTGAAACAGCTAGCGTACGCATTAAAACTGCAATAGCTGTTCCACACTATCGCCCTGGAGGGACACTCTGATTCCACACTAGGGCTCCATCTACACTGCACATGACTGGCATAGTATGTAGGGTATGGGGTGCAATCCAGACTAGTGAGGGGTTGTGTCACCACCTGCCCGGTAACCCTCGGTGCATGAAATGCCCCACTACCGTGGCTCACAGCCTAGACACCAGCAGCTAGGGGACCAGATGTCCTGATTTTATAGGGACAGTCCCAATTTAGCTTTTTCTTATATAGGCTCCTATTACCCCCCACCCCCTGTCCCGATTTTTCACATTTGCTGTCTGGTCACCCTACCAGCAGCCAACAGACAAACATGCAGATCACACCCAAGTGTCTGCGTGCTGCACATCCCTGGATCAGCAACTCTGGCTCCAGCATCCTGTCTGTAGCACAACAGCCTCACCCTGGCCTCCACCAGCCTCAGTTACTACTTACAGAGTGACCTCAACACACTCCCAGTCCCAAGTTTTCCCCAAACCATGTGCTCTGCAAGTGCCCAGCCCTCTCCTGAACAATTCAGAGAAATAATAACAAGGTTCATTTGCTCCTTAAAGAGACAAAAGCACATTACAGCTTATTAACTTGACTGAGGTAAAAACACCTTTCCCTTCAAACAGCACTGAATTGCTTTATAGTAAAAATAAAACAGATTTGTTAACAATAGGACATGGTTAAGTGATACCAAGTGAAAGAAATAAAAATAGAGATACACCTCTACCTCGATATAACGCTGTCCTCGGGAGCCAAAAAATCTTACCGCGTTATAGGTGAAACCGTGTTATATTGAACTTGCTTTGATCCACCGGAGTGTGCAGCCCCGCCCCCCCGGAGCACTGCTTTACCGCATTATATCAGAATTCGTGTTATATCGGGTCGCATTATATCGAGGTAGTGGTTAGTTACAAGCAAATAAAAGTGAAAATGCATTTCAAAATCTAAAACTTAATCTAGCACAGTACAGGCTTTGTTCAAGATGGTTCCTCTTGCCAGTCATTCTTCTTCCCAGCCATGGCTGACTTTCCTTCAATCAAGACCTTCCATGGAAGCACAAGGTGCTGGGTTTCCTTGTCTTCCTAGGTGAAAGATCTTTGCCCATGCAGGTTTCTCACCTATATTCAGTTCTCAGAGACTGCATTCCCTCCTTGGTTGAAGGACCCATCTTTCTCAGCTTGCAAGAGCTCTGGCCCCTTGTTACTGTCCAGTGATGGATGCCAAAATGGCTTTCTGTCTCTGCTTAAATCTCTCAAAGTTCAGTGACTTTGTTTCAAGAGGCAGAATGACCTCATGCTGTTCTTCCCTTTCTGTGGGCTTCCCATTCCTTTGCTGATTTAATGTAAATGAAGCTTCCATTGTTGTTGTCACACCTTACTTAATTTCATTGGTGACAGATAGTTTGCTGTGATGGTCCCTCCTGTCTGGAGGGACATGTTTTTCCCTTTGTTTAGTCACAGATTGTAAAGCATAATGGAAAAAAGTATCCATAATTCTTTATGTAGTATTAATACATACAATTAACAATGATATCAATCTCCAGTGGGTCATAGGCTTTCAGAAAAAACTTCACTCGTTAAACTTTTATCGTACAATAATATTGTACATAATCAGTTGAGTCAGCTGCTTGTCACGTGAGGTTCAGACCCCTCTCTTGATAGCTCAGATAAAATTTCTCTCTACTGCTGGTGTGTAGACGCCTCACCAAGCTGTCTCCTTCCCCTCTTGTTAGCTTTGTTTACCTTATATGTAAATTGATCTTCACTGTGTCTGCCTGAAGACCAGACTGGTCAGAGAAGCAAACACTTTCCTTTGTCTAGAGTAGACAACTCCCCCTGACATGCCTGGTTTAAACACACTTTAGTCATAATTTCAGCATATGTCCATAACTCTTAATACACACCACAACATACATCACACAAGAATATTAATCAGTGAGTTATTAGATTTCCAATGACATATTACATTATCCCTTTTAGATACCGTTTATAACCATAATGAGTTGGGGTACACTGAATTGGTTAGGCCAGCTGAAATTCATTACCTGATACCAATGAGATCCTTGTCCTCTGGACAAAGTTTTTGCCTTGCATTGTATGTTAATCATCTCAGAACAAAATAAAAATCTGATCTTAAAGTTTCTCTATGATACTTGATGTTTGTTTTTTTAACCAACATATATCTTGCAAAAACCTTCACTCTTACTAATAATAACCACTAACTTTCATTTTGCAAGCATACAAAATACCAGATAATATTAAGTAAAGAATGTAAATGACTCATACTTTGAATTTGTTCACCTGAAAGAATCAAAGAGGATGAAAATACTTAAAAATACAGGACCTACAAATAAACAAAACCTTAAACATGCTTTGGTTTGTTGTTTTTAAATAATGTGAAGCTTCACCATATGCCAGCACATTTAATTTAACAAGGAAATTAGTTACGCTTGATCAACGCTTAATGAGAGTAAAAATTTGGTAAAATGTATACTTACAGTGTAAACTGAACTGTTTGCTGTTCTTGATCCCTAAGAAAAGCAAGTACAGAATCAGTGAAGCGACTGTTAGGACAGATTAATGTAAATCTGTAAAAGATAAATGTTGTCTTACCTGTGGATAAATAAGGTCTCCATGGCATATGATAAGATTAATTTATCGGGAAGCAATAAAAAGATGCACTTTAAAGGGGTATGATCAACTTGCAATCTGGTCTTTTTTAAATAAAATGAGTTAAACCTATTATCAGTATTATTATCTGACATTTATATGGGCAGTCTAAAGGCCATCATTGTGCTAGGCACTATCCAAATGCATAATTAATCATAGATCTGCTTAAAGAGCACAAATCTGACTGTATTTTTGGTACCACATTTGCCCCCTGACAAATGTTGTGGTTTCACCACCATATTTGCCTATTTTTAATGCTGTTCTCTCTCTTTGCTATTGTGCAGAAGACCCACACAAATAAAAGAGAGATCGGGTGCAGTCACAATGCCAGGGAACCACTGAAAGTGACTAGATACAACTTGCTGTCAAATGCACAAAGTAGAGAAACCAGAAAAAAGGGAGAAATGTCTAAGACTGTTTCCTTCCAGATATAAGCTGGAGTCTGGATACCTTATTATTACATTAGTGCCCAGAGACCACAATGGAGATTGGGGCCTCTTTATGCTAGACACTGTACAAAGACATAGTCAGAGGCAGTCCCTAAATAGGGAAAACAGACAAAGGATGGGAAAGGCAGTATTATTATCCTCCGTTTTAAAATTGGAAACTGAGGCACAGAAGAATTAAAAGCTTTGCTAAGGTCACACCAGTAGTCTGTGGACAAGCCAGAAATTTAACCTAGATCTCTTGTTCCAATCCCTTAACCATAAAACCACCTTTCCACACTGCTGAAGAGATGACTCATACATTCTGCACAGAAGGACTAAGGCACATATTAAAGTGCAGGCACCTCAACAGATTCATTATTTTTGCACAAGACTGTGTGTAAGCCCACTGTCTGAGACAGTAAGTGTGCTCCAGAGAAGGCCAGCCTCCATTATGAGTTGCCCTGGTGTGCTCACTTACAACTAAAGCATTGCACCAACTCTCTTTTGGCCTAAACCTAGAATCTCCTGGCTTCTGCAGGAGATTCTGCTTTTGACTCTCAGGCTCCATGCTACAGGCAGAAAATGTTTTGCAGAAACGCCCGCCTCCTCACATTTAAACCTTAAACTTCCCCCAGAACATCTTCAGCCTGTGGCCTGGTCCTCTCCCTTTAGCTCCAGGTAGCTGCACTCTCATTATGATTGGTATTAAGGTTTTCATTCAGCTGCAAATGCTTGGGACTTATATAAATATTAGCAGAGTGAGCAAAAGGGCCACTCTTCCCTATACCACCAGGGTAATATCTCTCCCCCCCCCCCCCCCCGACACACACACACACACTTTTTTGTCTCCCCTATCACCCATTATCCCTTTAATGCAGAGCAGGGCTGCTGATTACAAAAGAGGCAGTTTGACTCCAGCAATAGGTCTTCTTCACTAATCCTCACTGTCATGGAAATTCCAGCTGCTGCAAGAATAAGAGGTTCAATCCATATTTGCCAGCTCTAATATGAAATCTGTCAGGGCCCAAATTAATGAGTTCCAAATTCCTTACATCACGATAACAGGTTAAGACTGGTCAATTAATTACATAAATCCTTCCCGATTCATTGTGCATTTGCAGGCGAGATTGTGTCTTACATTACTCCATGACACAGGGCCTTTTGGCTCTTGTTGTTCCGCAGAAAGGCCCCCATTTAAAGGCAGCCTGCCTGCCACAGCGAAGTGTTAAATGTCACGCATTAGATTTGCACTTTTCTGTAATTGCTTTAGTTAAAAAAAATAAATTAATTAAAGGCTTAGAGCTGCTGTGTGTGGGAGGGGCGGGGGAGGAATTAAGGAGTGGGCCCTCAGAAACCCATTATCTCGCCTCACACACAATCTGACACCCCAGCAATAACTGCCATTGCACATGGGGAAGGTGGATCTATATGTATTTTATAGCAATGGATCCTTTTCCTTGGCTAAAGAGATGCCTAGGTCTGGGAACTGGCTGGTGAGTGTGTGTGTCTCTGGTACATACTCTGTAATCTCCACCTCTTGGGCGAGCCCCATACAAACCAGAAGGGCCCTGTCACCCACCACAGAGATTTAGTGCATTGTTAAGAGGGGCTGGGGAGCAGATTGCTGGAGTGGAATGTCCTAGGGAGGGGAAGGTGGCGGCGGCTCAGTTTTGGGCTCTGCTCTCAGCTCGTTCTATCTACCCGTGCGGGCTCTCTGCCTGGCAGCGCCTCCTTCCGGCCGCTAGGTGCATTACACACAGAGGTACCAAGAGATCTCTAGGCCCAATAGGGTCAGGCAAACTTAGCGCTGGGAAGCAGTGCCTGCCTCATGTCCAGGCAGGATAGTCTCCCCATCTAGCACAGAGGCGATGCTCTCTTCCTAGCTGAGTCTCAGGCGCACTCTCATTGCAGGCACTAGGTTTTCTAATCTAATATAAAGGAAGGAGTGACCAAATTGCATTGGCTTGGCATGTGAGCAATGCACAGCGGTTATTCTGCTATTATTTTACTTTAAAATAATGATAAAATAAATAAAACCACCTCACAAAGCATCAGTTCCTTCCAGTCCTGGGGGAAAGAATTCATGGGGCACAAGTGTCGCTGCAACTAGATAAAGCCATAACGATTTGATGGAAGGTGGGGATATTGAGGGCAGCAAACAGGAAAGTGTTGGCCATGCTCTAGTAAATTGCATTGATTGGGATTTGAAATGTAACTGCAGAGAGGAGCAGTCTACCCCAAATCGAAGGGACCGGTCCGGCACACTCCTCTGGGATCACACGCACTCCGAGCTGCCGCTCCTGGGCTCCCCCTTTTTGCTCTGTGTGTGTACACACACCACACACACACACACACACACACACACGTTTCCTCTGGCTCGGAGCCTGCCCAGAGGAGCCCAGCCGCCTGGGCTTTTGCATAACAAAGAATTCCATCAGCCCAGTGACTGGCAATAGAGGCAGTCTCCCTCCTGCAGCATCCCATTATCACAGCCTGGCTCACACGCACGCACCCCCCCTCCCAGCCTTTTGTTTTACATTCATGTGAAAAGGGGGGGGCGGATACATTTAAAAATAAATCACAGCGCCCTGAAAAATGTCCGATCCCTGCAGAGCCCCCCAGGCACCCCCCGCCAAACTCTGCTTTCTTAGGGGTTGAGGGGGATGCTGCTGGATTCCGCCCCCCCCCCTCCTCCTCCAGCATCTCCTGGTGCTTTTGTATTTTTAACGTGGGGGCGGGTGGGTGTCTAGACCCAGATCTCATGCATGAGACTTTGGGGTTCTGGCTCTTGGGGCTGAGAAGCTGCAAATTGCTGCGTCTCCCTCCCCTCCCCTCCCCCGCTGTTGCTATGGGATGCGGTTGCTACGAGTTACTGGATCAAGGCCGGCTACTTCTTTACCTGACAAACAGCCCCCGGCAGAGCCTGGGCGCATGGAGGCGCCTGGAACACACTCACGGGCGGGGGAGGGAGGGAGCGAGCTGCCGCGAGAGCCCCCTGCACACACAGTCAGTCTGTGCTTGCAGCTGCAGGAAAAACTACAGCAAGTGGGGTGGGAGGGAAGAGAGGATGAAGGCCCTGAGGTAAGAAACTAGCAAAACTCAACTGAAAGTGGTGCCAATGCTGCCTCCAGGAGTAAAGGCAGGAGGCGATGGGGGGGCTGCTGATGACTAGGCACTTGTTGGAGTAACTGTTTGCCTCTTAGCGTGGAGCCAGATGGCTAGTGAGGGGAATTTATAAAGTTAGGAATTCATGGCAGGAAAAGGTAGTTTGAAAGCTTCACAGCGGCCTTAGGAGAGAGCACAGGCAATGAGAGGAAAGAAACAGGCACTGGAAGAGTTTGTGCTGCTAGATCAATTGGTGGCAAATGTCAAAAACTGTGTTCCTAACAGTGAGGAAAAGTTTTACAGTTACAGTATCAGTTAGTGAAAGGTTTGCCATGTAGCATTCTACAGGCAAGGGGAACTGGTTACGAAGATATAGCTACAAAGAGATAGCAAAGTTTTGGAAAGTATATTTAGGTTGGTAAAGTTTCTGAATTGCAGGTTTATACATATGATTTCCAGTAAATATGCTCAGCTTTGCCTTAGTATTTGCAGTGATTTCCTCATGGAACTGGAACAGTTTTGTATTTGCCAAACTGTAGATGATGATTTTAAGTAGTATATATTGTAATTGCAAACTTAGATTTTAGAGATATCATATCAACGAGGTATTGTTATTTAACTTTCCACAAGCAATCCTACAATAAAATTTCAAAGCTGCAAGCCATATAATGTAATATTGCATAATTGCTCATGGAAAGTTGATAGGATAGGAATACTTAGAAATATATACATATATGTTATGAGTATCTCACAAGTCAAGAACTCTAAATGTTCCAAACCAAAAGGAGTAATTTAATTATCTTCTAAATATGGTTTATTTAAATAGGCAAAAAAGCAATTTAACCTGCAATGGAATATTTTTAATTTTAAGAGGGAAAGTCTATTTTTAAGTATTGAAGGCCTTTCATGAGAAGAATCAGTCTTGACACTGGAAGTACTGAATTACATTTTTGTGTTTAAAAGAAAGAGTGCAGCATTGTAAAAGTAGTTTAACAACAACAAAAACCCCAACCTTTTTGGGATAAACATTGATCATCATTATTGATTCTACTATTGTTGTTATAACTACTTAGAAACATAAGGTTTTATTTTACCCATTCCTTGAAAGGGCTGCTAACTTTACATGCTTCTTGTATTACAAACAGATAATGTCACAAATACAATTGGATAGTTTTTCAGAACTATATTAAAAAGTATTTTCAACACAAAAATATTTCAAGAACAAAAATGCACAGAATTTGGAAAAGGTGGGCACAGAATTTAGAAATGTGTGTTGAGAAAATAAGACTGTCAAGTTTCTTACTCAATGTTTATAAAAAATAAGCTGTGTTATTGAATGAATTATTTTCTTTTAAAAGAGGGTTTTTGTTACCTTGTTTATAGAAATGTTTCAGTTGCATTACGAGTAACAGGTTGTTGGAATGCTGATTTAGAACATCCTTAAGTTAAATATGCATTACAATTCAAAAATATAAATGACTGGGGGTATCTATGTTTGTTTAACAACATATAGCACACACAAAAATATTTGAGAAACAGGAAACCGTGTAGAGTACTAAAAGTCATGAAAAAATAAATTAGGAAATGGATTTTAAAAATAAATCTCATTTACAAGTTAAAACATAGATCAATTTATTTTTATCTTATTTAATTACTTAATGTTCTGTTTCTACTAAGCTTTCTTATAAAAGTATAAGTGTAGCAAAGCAGGAACAATTAAAGTGATAAGATTTTGGATGCAGGAGTGGCGCATTAAAAATCCTGACTGTTTGAAAAACTAGACAGAAATGTCACTTAGTCAAAAACAACAACAAAAACCAAGAATCAAATTCCCAACAAGATGAGTTTCTTGTAGAAAAACAATATTTGATGTAGTGCTAAAATCACAACACACTAATCAAAAATTTTAAGAAGTTTTATATTTAAATTTCACAAAATAAGAAACATATCCTAAACATTTATAATTGTTTTTTCTTGGAAAATAAACCCTAGAACAGAATATTCTTCATTATCATTTAACATGAACGTTTTCACTAATACTAGGTATACAGAGAACTCAAAACAGTAACATTTTAAATAAATTTCCATGCAGAATAGGAAGAAGGTAATGGAACAGATTTTAGAGCACAGATATAACTTGTGAAGAGTGTGATAAAGTTCATAACAATACAATTATTATGAATCCCAAATATTTATCACTGAAACAGGCTGCTTTGCAAAAATCTCCTTAATACACAAAAGACAAGATCCCTGAATTATAATAAGTAGTCACAAAGGTTCTCCAACTCTTCCATTTAAACAGACAGTCAGGATGTGTGTTAGCAGGCCACAAAGTGTAAAGTGCATTCAATGATCTAGCTCAACATTAAACACAAAAAAAACCCCAATAGTATGGTAAACAAAATGATAATTAATTTCCTTCTCTAAAAAATTATTCTAGTTCTCAGTTTTTGTTCATTTCAAGATTTCTTCGCTGATGTTATGGGCAGCTTTGCGCTAAATTAATAAGTCTATCAATGAGGCAACATCTTCCAAAAAAAAAAAAAAAAGTCTGCACTTTGCAATAGAAGCTATCTTGCCATGATAACTTGTTGCTTTAATTAATGTTAGTGCTGTTATATCCAAATATTTTGTCGACCCTTTTACACACAAGCAGAGATGGTGACTAGATATATTCGTGCAATTCAACAAAACTGAGCAAAAGTAACAGATGATATTTATCTTATGAAAGTGCTACCATGATGAGAAAACTGGTTCAGAGTAATTACCTAAAAGATGAGATGTTATCCTCAAGTTCTTAAGAGACACCTTTCTAAAACTAAACAGGTTCCCAGCTGGATGCTTTAAAAACATATCCACACTAACTTTTATTAGCTGGCCAATTAATTATATATTGTTTCTGTGTAATTCACAGGTTAAAAGATACTAACTACTGTATCTTTGTCAGAGACAAAATCCATACTGGACCTGAACTTGCAGCACTGAAATCCAGAGGAGTTTTGCCATTATTTCAATGGGAACTGGATCAGACCCACTGCCTTGTCTTTAATAGCAGTTAAATGTCAAATATAAATAAACATTGAAACATTTTCTATTGACAGGCTCTGGGACAAGTTAACTCATAGTTGCTGCTATAAAGAGCAAAAGTAGATTGTAACAAATGTTTGTGGTTAAAAAGTTGTGTTCAAGCCTGCCATTTGTGAAAAAGTCAGTATTTCAATGTGTTTACTACAGTAAAAGTGAAATTAAAAACTCCAGTTATTTCAGTTTGTACCCAACAGCTTAGAATTCTATACTCGAACAACGTGTTATATCTATGAGACTATCATCCTTTCAGAAAGACAGTTTCACTTCATTTAAAATGTTAACCTAGAACACTTAGCTAACATTTTCAAACATAGGTCCCTAAAGTTAGATACCTAGAGTGAAATGTTGGCCCTGTCGAAGTCAGTGCAAAATGCCCATTGACTTCAGTGGGGCCAGATTTTAAACATGATTTTCACAGGGAGGGAGCAACCATAATTCCCACTACCTTCCATGAGAGCTGAAGGTTTTCAGCACCCCTTGAAATCATGTCACATTTATGTGCCTAACTTTAGGCATCTATGTTTGAAAATGTTGGCCACTGGCTCTTGTGCATGATCAGAGCAAGTTTTCCCATAAACATTGGAGAAAGGCTGAGGAAAGATAGTCTATATCTCCAATTGTCAGCAACAAATAGTACAGATTCTGTTTTCTTTAAGTCACCATGCTATTTTTAAAAGTTAATACCCTCTGGTCTATATAACTTCATTACCAATGTCACACAACTGGTTAGAGTGAAACTTCTCTGGTATAAAGTACACAAAATTGCTTTGAGTATATTTTCATTTGATACATCACTTTTAAACTAATGTAAAATACCTTTATTTTTTAAGATCTAAAATACATAGTCACCCAGGGAAATATTTTATCAGCCATACTTGGCAATAGAGCACCACTAGCCCAATATTTGTCAAGATTTTAATGGCTGCATAAACCTAAATGTAATAGGCAACATGTAAAAATAAATCAGTGCAATTTAATAAAAGCAACAAACAAACAGTTTCAAAGCTATGGTCTGAAAATTGAGAGAGAAAATTATTTTGCGAGTCTTAGGATGGCAATATACAAGTGATTTTTCAGGATTCTTCAGAGACTGTGCTTGCTTTACATCCATGTGAAATGCTGTCATCACTACTGTGTCCAAGCCCGGAGGATGAACTACAGAGAAGGGGAGAAAAAAAATAAAGAAAGGAAATTGGTTTTCACAACACACTCAAAGCCTGAGTAACAGAGGAGAACTTTAATTATCTCCAGTCACAAAGAGAGACAGGAAATTTGGACTTTTAATTAGCCATTTGGAGTGCAGTTGGATATTTTTTTTAGCAAGATAATTTAAACGCGAATAATTCAAGTCTGACTAAATGAAATTCACATAATCAGAATGCACATAATTGAATTTCTACTGCATTCATTAATTCAGTGTGGAGGTGTGTGTGAAGACTTCTATGATGAGCTGTCACAGCTCAATAAAATCTCAGTCAATTAATTTTTTCATTATCTTAGTATTACATCAACAAAAAAGTGAAGTCTGTGTGTGTGTGTGTGTGTGTGTGTGTGTATATATATATATATATATATCGGAATGTAAAGAAGAAAGTAACCTCTCTGAATCAGAATCAGCCTCATTTTTTTCTCTTTTTCTCTCTTCATCTTCAATAGGAAAACGTCGTTTCAAAGAGGCAAACTTATGAATCGCATCAGCAACAGAATATTTTGTCTGTCCAGATACACAAGCCTCAATATCTTCGGGACTTAGCTGAGTCTGTAAGAAGAGGTGAAGTCTACTGTCCGAAAGCAATAATGCATTTTGTAGGATCCTTTAAAAAAAAAAAAAAAAGAAAAACACACATAGTTACTAGAACAATTTCTCAGAGGTGTCCGGCTTTTAAATGAATCCCAAATTAGCTTCAGAATGCACTGCATATAATAAAATGATTAGGTATGTGTTACCTTTTTATTACATTATCTGGAATTTTGGGTGAGTAAAAACATGAAGCTAATAGTTAAGAACATCTGTTATAAGAATAACTTCAAGGGCGTTTCTTCCATTTAACCATCTGTTATTACCATGTGGATCAATTAATGATTGTAAGGGGGGCAAAGGCACATGCACTTATGGAAATTTGGTCTACATTCAAGAATAGTCTATATTTAAAAATACTAAACTACTTTAAACATTTCAACTGCCTGATTTCTCTTGGGGGAGTGGAAGAAGATGAAGGAGTTTAGAAGCATGAAAAGTCAGGACTTTGACATATCTGTGAAATAGAATGTGTGTGCACACCAACAAAAACTAGAAGTACATATTTACACTTTTACAAATTTGTATACATTTAAGGGATAGTAAAAATGCCATCGATGTACATTGATTTAAATCTGTTTGTAAAATGCTTTCAGTAAGTTCTGACAATACTCTTCATTTTAGCTGTTTTTTGAAAAAGTCTATCTTCAACTGCAGTTTATATTTGTGAAAATAAGCCTTCAAATGCATTTAGCATAACCTTTTTAATCATGTGAACTGTGTAATCCAAGTACAATGCATTCAAAAAAAATTGGAAAGTTAGAGTTACTCTTCAAGGACTGAAATCTGAGCATTAGCATTGCTACTCTGAAAATGCAATGCTCTTGCAATATTTGTATAAGGAACGAATTGCACAATAGATCTATTCTAATATGATCAGCAGCAGACAATAAGGGCCCATTCCTACAAAATGCTGATGTGCATGTGTAACTTTACTCATGGGAGTAGTCTTTTTGAGCTCAGTGGGAATACTCAGCATTTGCAAAATAAGGGTCTATGACACTAACAACTAACATTGCGGGCAAATTTACTACAATATATTTAAGCAAGCCAGAACCGTTGAGAATGTATGTTTGCCTATTTACAAATATTTAGGTTAGCTTTTAGTTATCAATATCTTTTCCATTTATTTGACAACATTACTGAATATAATCAGATACAAGACAACAACATAAGAACTGGTGAAAGTAAAATAAATAAATAAAATTCAACTGTATTATAAATACCCAAATTAACATGAAGTGTACAACATACTAGTTCTTCCAATCTTAACCACATGTTTGGACTGTAATATTTTAAATATAAATGAACTCTGAAAACTGTTCTCTGTTGTGACCAATATACTGGTAATATTTAATTAATGTAATATACTTAAGGATTTCTGTCTTTAGGTTAAAGGACAGCAAAATGAAAATAGACCTATATATAACTTGAAATTGATAAGTTTGCAGTAATTAAAAATATTTGCAGTGGCCCATAATGATCTACCATATTCCATGTGAAATTATCAGAGAGTGGGGCTGTAACAGGGATCACTTTTTGCTACTGTTCAAGATAAGGACATTTTTAAACATTGATAAAACCCAGCTTTTACTCTGATAAACCCACACATAGTTTTCTTAAAAATAGACATCACAAATATAGGCTCTCTTAAAATCCATGCCTACAAAGTATTAATGCACAGTACATTTAAAAACAACTTCTCAGTAACCCAAAAGAAACCACCTAATAGTGTACAAAAATGAATCAAGCCACAGAACCTACAAATCCACACACCTCCCTCCTCAACAGCAATAGCTTCATGAATACAGTTTGAAAAGCCATCATTCATTGGCCACTCTTGGTCAATGTGAAATCCCAAACAAGCAATGACACAAACATCATGAAACAAAAAGGGGGAAAAAAAACCCAATGATACCGCACAATAAATACAGATTTATAGTGTAAGCACTGGATGAGCAAACTCATTCCTTTTGTTTGTTTTCTTAAAGTGAATCTTACTAGAATTTATGTTCCAGATTTAAAAAACAGATAACAGTGAGGGGATTCACATTTTTGCAATACTAATATCTGCATTTCTAATTCAGAGTAATATAGTAAAAAGCCGGCCCATTAAATTCAACATGCATAAGCTTTAGTTTCCCTAAAGATTTTCCTATATTATATCTTCAGTAGCTTCCTGCCACCCAGGCTAAAGCGCAAGTAACTAACTGTTCATGAGATTACGCTATACTTGCAGCTTTGTTGCTGTTTGAAATGTATTTTATTTTCTTTATAAAAATAATGGGTAATCTTTAAAATTGATTTTAGATGGTTTGAGGCTTTACACCACAGAAGTAATGAGCACTAATGTCAACGATATTGGACACAAATTCATTTTAGCTTTATTTCATGTCCACAGCAATTCTACTAAGCCTTGAACTGCTGAAGCACTATTATTAACTTGCTGGTAACCTAACATATGGGAACAGCAAACAAAAGTGATAAGAGTACAGGTTGATCAGAACCTCAAGGCTACTGTCCTTTTTCTGCAGCTATAATTCAATTTCCAATTTTACTTTACATTGGACTCATTATTTCACAGTTATTTTCTCTTCTGCTTAATAGTGCCATCTAGAGGTTAAATGCGTGAAGAAACACAGAGAGGAAGAATTAGAGAAAGATGTTCATTGAACCAATCACACACAGTCCATCTAGAAGGGAAAACATTTAGAGTTCTTTACTAACCACTGTAAGTCAACATGAGCAGTCATAGAAGCACTCTTCACCTAGGTATGCCCTTGGAACGCCTGCTCTGCTCTTTAATTGAGAAATGACAACTTTTGCTTTCTTCCTTCTGCACCAGCTGCTTATATTGCTTGAAGGATGTAATTAAAAAGCCATCAAAATGAAAAATAAAGTGTCTGCACTATTCAGATCTAACTTTTAGTTTATATTCAAAATATTCATACCTCCAAAACAAGGACATGCATGGTCTGTCGCCCGTTGTGTTAGTATTGTGGATTATTATTATTATTATTATTACAGTAGCACTCAGGGGCTTCAACTAGGTCGGGGCCCCATTGTGCTAGGTGCTGTACAAGCACATAAAAGGTGACAGTCTCTGCCCCAAAGAGCTTGCAGTCTAAACAACAAGACATGACATGTAGCAGAGACAAACAACTGGGCAGGAAGAAGTGGAGGAGGCAGGGGAGGGTAACATACAATTAGGATGTTTTAGCACTGACTAACCATCTGTGTAATTTTTAGCCAACCAGCAATTATCACAATGTTCGATGAACATCAGCCAGTTCATTACGGCAAATACCAACACAGGAACAGATTCTGAGCCCAGCTGCTCTGGTGTAAATCTACAGTAAATGAGATCAAAATCTGGCCCACACAGTTAATTTATAAAAAGTCACAGCTCACACTGATAATTCTAGTATCACCTGAAAAAACTGACTGGGCAGATTTAAAGGAAAGTCAAACTTTTCCTATACCTACCTAGGATAGAAATTAATGCCCTAATCCTGCAAACCTTTCCCCACTGAGTAGTCATTACTCTCACATAAGAACTCCCTTACATGAGTAAGGGTTTGCAGAACCAGTCCCTACGTTTGAATTTGAGATAAAAATCTTTCTTATTTGTTGTCAGGAGAATCGTCGTTTGTAAGCATCCTTGGTAAAAATGTATCATATCTCGACCTTCACAGAAAGAGGGCATAAAATACGGAGTCTTGCAACCCGACCCAAACCCAATGGGACCTAACTATAGGTGCTGGGTTCAGGTCAATTTGGAGATGAAAATGAGTTGACATGCTTAGACTGGGGGCAGGCGCAGGGTCAAAGGCAGTCATAGGGATGGCACGACAGGGTGATGGTAAACAGTCTTTTGTGGGTCAGTGACTGGTGGAGGTGCTGCCACCAGGAGAGGCGGTGCTGTATTCGCATCAGCTGTTTCCTGCCTTAAGACACACACATGCACACACAGTGTGGTTCAGGTGTGAACAGAGAGAGAAACAACATGACCAGCTGGGACCCCACACCAGGCACTGCCTGCCCTGCACCTCACCCCTCCTGCCCAGCATGGAGGCTTTCATGGGGCTCTGCAGACGGGTACTCACCCTGCACCACCCCTGGGCCCATGCCCCCACCCACTCTGCAGTAGGGCCAGGCAGGAGGTGGCAGTGGAGGAGAGAAGGGGAGCTGTCCCATGTCTGTCCTGCCGTGTGGCTGCCCTGGCTGGAAGTTTGAGGGACTGAGGCTCCACTGAGGTATGGGCAACCCTGGGCTTCTTGGGGCAGCTGCAGGGGAGGGAAGGGATGTGGGTTTGTGAATGGCAGAAACACCTGGGTCTGTTTGCAGCATCCCAGACATGCTGTTATGCTAGCTCCGGTTCCTGCTGCTCCATCCCTGACCTTGCAACCTGACGTGGCCTGACTATAAGGGTCAGTTGTGAAAATGTTGACAAAAAGTTGACACTCTCAGCTTCAGGGTGGATTCAGATCAGCTGTGGTCTAGTTGGGTTCAGATTGGCCTTTAAAATTAGACCTGAGAAGACCTCTAATAAACTTCCAATTGATACGCAAAAGAAAGCGCATGGCTTTTGAGGAGATGCTGTATGCTACATGAGGAATGTTCCCTCTCCCAAGCTAAAGAGAGAACATTTACAAAAGGCAAAACATGTGTTGTGTCTTATTTGGATAAAGGCCAAAATCTGGTTTTCTTCAATGTGATTTTATTAGGTATATTATACACTGTTCTGCTGGAGGAGAACAACATATGGCTGAACAGTACAACTTAATCCTAACTAAAGATTTCCTGTATCTACTGTAACCTAATACAATGACTGATGCACACTTGAATGTGTGTGGAAGGTTAACACTCTGATTTCGTTTTCAGCAAATTTACTCTGCCCATTTACATCAGATCACGAGAGGGTGAAAAAATAAAACCTACCAAAAACAACTGATCACAGCCTGTGTTCTGGTGCCCTCTATTGAGCACACACAGAGATTCAGACAGGGAGAATGCGGAGGGGGCACAGTCATTAAAGCTCTATTTCCTCCTTTGCAAAATGTCCTATATTTCCTCATACTTTTTATCAATACCGTTTCCTCTTTTCTAATAGGCCAGTGTGAAAGGTAGCAGGTGCTAGCTGGGAATATGAAAGAGAATTTAACTAAATAGAGAAGCTAGGAGGGGCTGCCAGATCCCATACTCACTTCAGCACAACTCATCAAATTTGAAATATTTGGAGCATTCTATTCAGAATAATGCCAATAGAAAGTTGGGGCCCGATTCTGCATCCCTTATTAGCGTGAGTAAACCTTACATGTAGTCAATGGCCCTGGTTCACTATTGCCTTGTACCTTGTGTAGTCATTTGACCAGTGCAAAGTGAGAGTAAAGTACAACCAGATCAGAATGGTAGTGTTTAATACCCACTTTGCAGTGATGCAAATGACTACACAAGGTACAGGGCAAAAATGAACCAGGCCCAATGGGACTACACACAATATTTACGCATGCAAGGTAGGGAGGCAGGATTAGGAACTGGTTTGGTGAATCAGCAGCGGACTTTTAAAAATAATATGGAAACAGATTTAAATAGTAATCTCTTGTCAGGAGATGTAATATTAATAAGCATGTGTCCTGTGGTAATTGCCAGGAATAGCCACTCAAGAGATTACTAATAGATATTTACCTTTTATTTTAAACCACACATTGGTATGAGAAAATAACTCCAGTTTCATTCAATTAAAGCAAAATAATTGAATGCAACTTAAATAAAATAAATTGCTTTTGGTAAATACATATTGGAGTTATAACAAACAGGAATGCAAATCATCATTTTAGGTAATTTTAGGCCCCAAAATTAAGTTTTGTGCAGAACAAATGGGTGAAAAAGGGAGAGGGTCTCACAAAACTTAGTATTAATAAAGATAATTTCTTGATTTTTTTTCAATTCAGTAAGAAGCTTTTTTATTTGAATTTAAAGGAGAATTCATCAGCATCAGAATACGTCTTCAGAATATTTCCAATGGGAAATGTGTAGTTTTCCTCATTCACAAAAAGCAATTTATGACTGAAAGATCGGCAATCTGACATTTAGCTAATGGAGGCAGAGTTCTCAAACACTGAACTTGACAGTAACAAGGACTGAGTTATACAGTTCTTTTGTCAATCAAAATGATAATCCCCTATAAGACAAACGGAATCAGTGCTGGAAATATATGATGAAGCCAGATTCATCCAACCTCAACTTCCAACATGAATTATAATGCTTTACGTATGTTTCAAACTAAGTGTCAAATCCTGGCCCTGATTTATGCAACAGGAAGAGCTGAAGAAACCCCCTAAGTCTAAGTAACTAGCTGTTCACAGAGTTAACTAATCCAGAGGATGGTGTGTGGAGGTGGGGGACAGAGATCCACATCCACTCTCCAGCTGGGTAGTACAGAGGGCAAATGAGCCTCCTCTCCTCACCAGCCCTCCATAAATCCTCGCCCTTCTGTCTTCTGTGGGTGCCCTGGGAGCTGCTACAGTAACCTTCCCACATAGAGAGGTGGATGGAGGAGAGGAAAAACAGAAAACAGCTAGGGATGAGGCGTTACATTTTCAAAAGCGACTAAGTGAATTGGGAGCATAGGTCACATTTTCAAAAGAGACTTAGGAACCTACGATTCAAGGAGGGTTTTTAAAAAAATTTTACCCATGGCCCCATCTTCCTCAAGCTGGTTAGCACGTGTGGCTTGTGATCCCTGTTCTGCTCACTCCCATAAGCAATTGCCGGGGGGGGGGGGGGGGGGGGGAAAAAGAGAGGGAGCTGTGTCTCATTCCGCCTGACAGGCACCTGTCTCCCTGCCCTGGCTGATAGCCTACTTTTGCTGTTTTGGCCTGTAGGGTCCCATTCAGTTTCTCCATGACTGATTTCCCCTACTGGTGCCACCTGCTGCGTGGGGGTGGATAAGGGCAGAGCATCAGCATAAGTGCTACCTTGCAATCTCAAAGGATGTTCCATCTCCCACAAGAAGTGGTTGTTTACAGCCTGGGGGCCCTGGGGAGCTGCTGAGGGCTGTCTGCTATAGGCACTGTGGGGCCCAGAATTTAGACCCAAAGTTCTAAGCAATGTCTGTCTGTCTGTATACATACATACATAAAATTAAGGCAGAGGAATTTGAAAGGCCCCAGACTAACCATAGGTCAGTGCCACTATTTTAAATTGTTGGAGCATGTGTCATACGAAAAAAATCTGCAGTGATCCAGTGCTGGAATTATGCAGATCTCAAGCTTGTCAAGGAGTCACATAAATGCAGCTTCGGGGAAAGAATTCATGACATTTTGTTCCAAAAAAAGAAAAAACCCACAATCTTCAAAATAGAGGCGTCTGGAGCAGCCTTTAGTTCAGCTAATGGAGAGAACCTTTCTACAAACTGGGACATCTGATGTTCCATCCAGCTGAGGGCAGCGCCACAGAATGTCAATGCCAAGCCAATTTATCCTAACAACTATATTTTTAAAAACTCCTTTCAAGTCTAGCTTTCCCCTGTGGCTGAGAATGTCTGGAAGAGCGGTGCCACCTTTCATGCAGCACTGAAGCACAAACATTTAAAACATTACTATAAGAGGAAAAACCCGAACACTAATCAGTTTTACGTTCATGAAGCAATGTTCTTGAAATGCTCAACATTCTCCTATCACAATACTCAGCTAAACTATAGGTATCCAAAAAGCTGAAAGAAAGTACATTTCTGTTTTAATGTCATTTCTGGAAACATAGCCACTGGATGGAAATACTTTGTGTCCTGTAATAAAGTCGCTTTGGAGCAGTTTGGGCTGATCAACATTCCTACAAGTTTCATTTTAAAATTAGAGTATCTTTAAAAATAACAACAATTATCCACAACATGGCACAGAGAAGGCTGAGAGCTCAGACAAGGATACGTGAACAACCACAGGCTTTGTCCAGCCCATCAGTATTCCCAACTCTTGAGTTGTTTTTAATCAATGAGGTTGAGGGGAAATCCCTAGATCCTCCTCCACTCTCTGTATTAGTGTCATGTACCCTCAAGCAGAGTCATGACTAAAGTCCTGGCCAACAAAGATTAGATAGGACTCTATGCAGGAACAGATAAGACTGTTCCTGAAATGACTAATGGGGTCACTATAGACACACGCCCTGTTCCCAGTTATTGAGCACACTGCTAACACAGATTTTCCCTTGCTCTTCCCAAACTGGGAGCAAAGGACTCAGCTTAAAGCTACGTGACACTGGCCAGGAAGAGCATGTGCCAAAAAGCATAGCAACTTGCTTTAAAATTCCTGCCTTTGCTATTACTGGTAGAGCTCCACACTGGTAAGTGCTAAGGAGACTGGTGTTCTAACCCTCATGTCATCTAACCATGCTCAAAGTAGCTCTAAACAAAACAATGGTTAAAAAGCTGGTGGCTGGTAGCAGCCTGACTTCACTAGTGCTCCTACCACTGCAACCACAAATTGCACCAGTGATAACAATGATAGGACATTTAAAAATGGTAATAAAAGCCAGAAGATGGGACAAACATGGTTGGTTTAGTGCAGGAGTGGGCAAACTATGGGCCCGCAAGCCGTTTTACGCTGGCCCGCGAGCTCCCGCTGGGGCACTGGGTTGGGGGCCGGACCACACGGCTCGGCCCCGCTCTGGTGCTCCGGCCCCGCTCTGGCACTCCGGCCAGGGTGAAGGGTTGGGACTGCACCACGCAGCTCGGCCCCACTCTGGCCGGAGCGTAGGTTGGAGGCTACTCTGGCACTCCAGCCAGGGCGCTGGGTTGGAGGCCGCACCACATGGCTCCCGGAAGCCAAGGTTCGGCCCCACTCCGGCGCTCTAGCCCCACACGGGTCCCAGAAGCCACAGCATGGCCCCGCTCCAGCTCCTACACACTCCAATGGCCCCCTCCGGCACTCCAATGGGAGCTGCAGGGGCGGTCCCTGCGGATAGGCAACATGCAGAGCCACCTGGCCGCCCCTCTGCGTAGGAGCTGGAGAAGGGATATGCCACTGCTTCCAGGAGCAGCTTGACGTAAGTGCCACTCAGAGCCTGCACCCCTGAGCCTCTCCTCTGGCCCCAGCCCTGATCCCCCTTCCCCTCTCCAAACCCCTCGATTGCAGCCCGGTGCACCCTTCTGCACCCCAAACCTCTCATCCCCAGCCCCACCCAAGAATCCACACCCCCAGCCGGAACCTGCACTCCTGATCTCCCTCCTACCCTCTGAACCCCTCGGTCCCAGCCCAGAGCACTCTTCTACACCGCAAACTCCTCATCCCCAGCCCCACCCCGAAGCCCACACCCCCAACCAGAGCCCTCACCCCCTCCCACACCCCAACCCCAATTTTGTGAGCATTCATGGCCTGCCATACAATTTCTACTCCCCGATGTGGCCTTCGGGCCAAAAAGTTTGCCCACCCCTGGTGTAGTGGATAGAACACTAGACTCGGACTCAGGGGACCGAGGTTCTATTCCCAGCTCTGCAGCTGGCTGCTGGATGACTTTGAACAGGTCTGTGCCTCAGTTTCCCCACCTGTAAAATACATATAATGATACTGACCTCCTTTGTAAAGCACTTTGAGATCTACAGATGAAAAGTGTTGTATAAGAGCTAAGTATTATTAAACAGCCAGAGTGTTGAGCTAAATAACCATGTTTAAGCTGTTCTTAAAACCTTTTTCTAGCTCAGGTTGGAGCCTAGCCAAGGAGACTATTTTAAAAATTCTTTTCGTCCATCCCTTTAAACAATGTTTTCACACACCATGTCCCTTGCAAGAAGGCTACACTGGGGAAATTTACCAAAACATTTTCCACTGCTGTTATCACCGGTTCAGGTGAAGGAGTGTTGGTGCTATTTTAGTTATGCCTGCTGGAATAAAACTTATTTGGCAAAGTGGTAAAAATGGTGCCAACTGTGAGATTGCCTTAGCTAAACTAGAGGACCCAAACATAAAAGTGTTAACCTCAGCTCAGCTGAACCAGCTGTAGTATTAGAGGGATTTTTTTTTTTTTAAAGGATTCCTTATTACAGAGTTTCCCCAAGCCCACTGTGTTTAAGCAGAGTTTGCCAGAGAGGTGTTAACACTGGTTTCCTCACCACTGTAAACCTGTTTCTTTGTTTAAACATAGCTAGCTTGTTCTTGAAAGCCAATAGATTTCACCAGAAGAGCATTTTTAACCAAAATAAGGCCATGAAATAATTTAAACACTGTGAAAAAGTTCCTGTCAGGGTGGTTAAACACTGGAATAAGCTGCCTAGGGAGGTTGTGGAATCTCCATCTCTGGAGATATTTAAGAGTAGGTTAGATAAATGTCTATCAGGGATGGTCTAGACAGTATTTGGTCCTGCCATGAGGGTAGGGGACTGGACTCGATGACCTCTCGAGGTCCCTTCCAATCCTAGAATCTATGAATCTACGCTTTACAAAAATGCCAATTTTTAATCAATACACTGAAAAGTGAAGAACTTCGGCTGAACTGTTGCAACGGAATTTCAGCTGAAGTGGTATATACAAAAATGTGTCAATGAGAGACAGAGGAAATCTAAAAGAGCAATATATAATGCTGGCCACAAGATGGCTCTCCCGTACAAGAGATGAGCTGTCAAATACAGCAAATTAGTGACTTCGTTAACAATAAAAAACACACTAAGATGCAGTACTTACTTCTCAAGAAATTCTTGTAGGCCCTGTCGACGATGGTCCACATGATGGGGATTATTCATATTAAAAAAGGGAGTTTTAGATGGAAGTTCAGGTAATTGGCTTTAAAAAATAAAATACAGAGTTAAAACCAAAAATGATGTGCTGAGAAAAATAGTTTATGCAAGTGATCTAATTTTAGGAGGATAAATTACAACATCAGACCAAAGGAAAAAATATCTTGGACAAATATAAAGCAAAGCCAGTCTCTACTGAATGGAGGGGGGGAGAGAAAGAGATAAATGTATCTTTGTGTACACATTTTATCATTTTGGGAGGTGCTCAGATACCACAGTGATAAGGACCATATGAGAACCTTGGTATGTAGACACCTAGACTCCAAGGATTAACAGTTGGGTCAGGAAAATGTAGAGCAGTGTAATTTACATTTTTTGTTATCTTAAACGGTTTATCAAAAGCACTAGCTGTTCAAACTTGTATGCAACAAAATATAAGATTAAATGTGTTAAGCCTTACTAGTTTGGGAAATAGCTACCAAAAGGTAATGGTGGAAGCCCCATTGCTTGAGATGTTTAATTCCAGGCCAGCCAGGGATACGTCTACACAATGATAAAAAAAACTGTCAGCTGACTTGGGCTCTTGGCTGAAAAATTGCTGTGTAGACATTCAAGCTCAGGCTAGAACCCAAGCTCTGGGACCCTGTGATGGTTCCAGCCTGAGTCTGAACATCTACACAGAAATTTTTCAGTCCCGGAGGCCAGGTCAGACACGAGTTTTTTATTACTGTGTAGAAGTATCTGCAAACCACTAGAAAATATATTGTGGAAAACAACCTTGCACTGGTAGGGTAGAGAGTATATGGGCTAAAGTCTTGCCCAACTCTAACTTATATGATTCTCTAGTAATAGTTCAGAACAGATAAAAAAACACTACTCCTGTGTGTGTCATCTGCAGAGTATTAAACTTGTATTTCATGGAAGAAGGTAGATTTAAAAAAAAAAAAAAAAAAAAAAAAAAAAAGTCGTCACTCACAGTAGCACAGCATTCTTCTGAAGTCTTTGCCGCAGCCATACAAATTCTCGAAAGCGTCGTCTAACGCAAGATGTTTTCCTTGTAAAGCACATGCTATTTGTCTGTTGGGAAATGAGACTCACTTTACTTGTAAATCCTTTAGAAAGAAAACAGCATAGATATTTGATACTAAAAAAGTTTACTAAGAATTCTGTCCCTGAAAACTGAAGGACTGATTTCTATTCAGTTCAGTGTAACTGCTATGTAAAACAGTTGTATCTTGAACCAGATCAGGATCAGTTTCTAACTTCTCAGGGAACATATTTTTCTTCAGAAGAAAATGACCAGAATGAAGACGTCAATTACAGCAGGTGAAAAAGTTTGTCAGAAAATGATTTCCAACAGAAAACTCCAATTTTTGCATTAAAAAAAGAATGGCATTACCCTGCAAACACTTACTCCTGCACGCATGCTTCTTCCAGTGCATAGTCCCAGTTAAATCAATAGGTAGAGCCCTGCAAATCCATGGGTATCCACTTTATATCCGTGGACCATTTCTGCGGATACCAGCGCGGATGCAGATACAAATTTTATATCCACGCAGGGCTCTGACGGTAAGAGCGGGCAAGCAGCTGTGAGGAACCGCGGCGCGGATCCTCCACCTGCCTTGGGAGGAGAGCCTGGGGGGCAGGGACAGGGGTCAGGGGCTGCTCGGGCCCCACGGCCAAGGCAGGTGGAGGGTCCGCCATGGCTCCCCAGCTGTTATTGTGGCTGGGCTGTCGCTCTGAGCTGTCCCCTTCCCCGGCCGGAGCCCAGTCAGGGAGAGCTGCACTGGCCGCTGTGGGGACCCTGGATCCCTCCACATGCCCTGGGTGGGGGGCTGCTCGGGCCCCCTGGCTAAGTTCCCTGTAAGCTGTGCAGCCGCACAGCAGCCTCCTTTGCACTGCGCAGACACTCGGGGAACCCGCCCGGGGACCTGCCACGGCCGGGGGAGACCCCAACCTAGCCCGGCCCCAGCCTGCTGCGGTAGTGGCACCCTTCCCCTGGCTCCAACTCTGCTGCGACAGGCCGGGCCCGGACCCAGCTGCAACCAGGGCAGCCCTCCCCCAGCCCAAACCCAGCCCCAGCCTAGACCTGCTGGGGAAGTAGCACCTATCCTGCAGCCCCAGCCCCGGAGCTGCTGCGGTGGGGAGAGGCGCCTCTTCCTCCCCAGCCCAGGTGCTGCTGTGGGGAGAGAGAGCTGAGGGGAGTCCTCTCCCCCCGCCATGCCCCCGGAGCACCCTAATGCATCCCAAACCCATCATCCCCAGCCCCACCCAGAGTCCACACCCCCAGCTGGAACCCTCACACCCCTGAGCCCCCTCCCACACTCCGAACCCCTCGGCCCCATCCCCACCACATGAATTTTGTTATGTGCACCAATATGAAGGTGATGTGTCACACATTACCTCCATATTGCTGTACATAACAAAATTCATTCCACACATGGGTGGGAGAAATGTAAGGGAACACTGTCCCCTTCCCCCCCACTCCCCCCCCCCCAGACAGGTGGAGTGTCCGTCACGGCTCCCCACAGCATCTCACCCCGACCGCATTACAGACAGGGGGGTGCCTCAGAGCCTCAGTCCAGCCCCTGGTGTAGAGCTCTGCTAATCTGCAGATATCCACATCGCAGATAATTTTTGCAGATCGCAGATCGAATGTGGATACATATTTATGTAGCCACGCAGGGCTCTATCAATGGGACTAGCATGAATACTTGCTACACAGGGAAAAGCAGTTGTAATGATTGGCCCTTAGTTACCAGTCACTTGATTGTTTGCCCTTACAAAGGTCTGGTCTATACTACCCGCCTGAATCGGCGGGTAGAAATCGACCTCTCGGGGATCGATTTATCGCATCCCGTCGGGACGCGACAATCGATCCCCGAATCGGCGCTCTAACTCCACCAGCGGAGGTGGTAGTAAGCGCCGCTGACAAAAAGCGGCAGAAGTCGATTTTGCCGCCGTCCTCACAACGGGGTAAGTCGGCTGCAATACGTCGAATTCAGCTACGCTATTCACGTAGCTGAATTTGCGTATCTTAAATCGACTCCCCGCTGTAGTGTAGATGTACCCTAAGATTAATGCTTTCCTTCCACACAAAGTGCTGATAGGCTTTTGGCTTTATTTAGCAATCATATGACTTCCTGATCTCAAACTCTCACCTCAATATTTGAGTAATTATGCAAGTTTGTTTTATATTTTCCACCCAAAAAATAAGAAAAAAGGGAGGGAAAAGAAAGAAGAGGAGAGCATTACCTCACGGGGCCGGCTCCGGAGCAGCGAGGGGGGGGGGGGGAGAGAAGCGAACAAACCGGAGCAGCAAAGGATGGAATTTCACTTTTCTACCAAAAAGTGATCTATGTTTGTCTGGCAGCCAATATTGTAGGGGACACTTTACACTCAAAACAGTAATAGGCTGAACCCAGTAATCCTGCCAACATGAGGGGATGGAAGATATTTTTCATACGTCATATTTTTCAATCTTAGGATCTAGATTAAGGAAATTATTATAATCCCTTCAACGTTTCATCCAACAAAGTATGGCAATGGAAGAATAATCAGCAATATTTAATTAAATTAAATGTATGGCAGATTTAGGATATGACAGAATCACAATTTCAAATGTATCCTTATTAGAATGCAGTACACTAAGTGTTTTTCTTAATGCTTATAATTTTAAAGTACCCAGATACCACAGAGCTGGTCACAATATAAATGTCTAGACACATTGAACATTTACACAGTTATGATAATCAAATAGCGTGATAGATTAAACAGCTTCAGGAATTTTGATTATGAAGCAAGTAACTGGATTATTCATTGAAAAGAGAGTTGTATAAACACGGATGTTTGAAATCCAATGTTTTTTCTTGCTATGATAAAACCAGTGACCATGCCACATCGATCGTCTTGTTAAGAATTTGAACCATGAATAGTATCTGTCAGAGGACAGAGGATCCTAAAGCACACAAACGTGAGCCAGTGTGTATCATGAGCCATCTGTAGAAGGAGCATAATACCTGCTGATGTCCCAGTGGTGCTGTAAAGCTTAAATCATTAATATTTCTGAAGTGATCACAGCCTTGAATAGATGTGCTACATAAGTGCAAAGTATTTTTACTATGTTATTTTTAATACTTACATGAATGAATATCTCATAGTCTATATGTGAATGCCAAGAGTCTTCCTTCTGTATCCTAGGGTCCCGTACCAGGACAGTTACAAATTCCTGTAAGTGCATAATAAATCAAGCAATTAGTTTTAGAATAAGAACGCAGCTTGAAAGATTCTTTGCTTGTTTTGCTTTTCTGCGTTCAGACTAAAATCTGAACTGCTGCTTTATGGAATGTTGCAATCCTTTAAAAGGAGAAGCAAAAAGCAATGAATCATCTGAACTACAGTACATGTCCGGGAAACTCTTTGCCACACAGCTAGCTAAAAAGGGAATTTTTCAAGTTAAATAATATTGTAGATTTTTGAACGGTCAAACACACCACGTTCATGGGGACTCGGTAACTGAGTGGCGACAAACTGATTACCTAACTTGTAAATCACAGACTAAAAATAGTTGTGCAGCAATTTTTTCAAATGCCAATCATTCCACTAAATAAAAGAGGCTTTACAAAAAATACTTGGTGGTATAGAATGACGATTACATTTTATTAGCATGCTGCTGAATCTACGTTTTCTCACCACTCTACAATTTTTCTTTAAAAAAAAAAAAAAAAAAAAAAAACACACACACACACACACACACAATTTTAACAATCAAAATCTCTGAAATTAAGATATATAAATGCTTTACACCAGCCCAAGGAGGCAGGAATTGTCTTTTTCCTATGGTCTAGATCATCTCTGTGATCCACACCAGAGTAAGGGGCAGCACATCACAGGCTGCTCCAGGAGCAACACAAGTGGAGAGATTTTGCCTTGCAAAAGTCACAATCTCTCTCCTAGCTGCTCTGGGGAGGGAGGTCTACACCTATCACTGCATATGCTCCTTGATGCACCAGTGAAACTACATAATTGGGCACACTGAAGGGGAGCCGAGTCAAGGCTCTTTCCCACCTACCTGAATGTAGTGGCTCTTCAGAGCCCACTTCTCCCTACACACAGGAAGCGGTGGTACAGTGCATTGGCCCAAGGGAATAAGGGATACATGCCTCCTCAACAACTCCCTGGGCTGGCTTGTGGAATGGACCATGATGTGGCCCAGTATTTATCCAGTGCCCAGCAGAATGGAGTCCCAGTCAGGACTGAGGCCTTTGGACAATACTACACTATAAATAAGTACTGCTAATAATAGCTGTATGAGATTGAAGAAATGCAGACACTTTCACCTAATATCTCTGGAAGATCCTACATAATGTTAAGGAAAGTGGCGTAGCAAGCCCTAAATTCATATGTGAATATGAAAGTAGTAAATAGTAAAGTATCCTTTAAAATAAAAATATTTGGCAGTGTCTAACTAATGTGTTTGTATGGTAATTTAATAATCAGTTCAACTTTTGGAGGTTAGTTACTGAACCAAATCACTCCCCCAGAGAAGTACCCAAAATAAATAGGAAAAACTGGACAGGGTGCTCAAAGACATATGAATACATTAAGAGCTTGTCTACACATAGTTTTTGCAATGATTTAGTCTCTAGTGTGGACAGTTATACTGGTATAAAGGTGTTTATATTAGTGTTTGTGCCAAAACAAGCTATACTGATAAAAACACCTCTGTAAATACCACTGTAATTTCATCCATACTAAAGGATTGCACTGATTTAACTACATCTTTTTTTCCTATCTATTTAGTAAAATCAGAGAAAATACTGTGTTATAGTCAATTCTCCATGTTGGAGACTTGTCTGTCCCATGCCTGCATGTGTGGTGATAATACACTTTAGAAATGCTCTAAATTACATAAAGAAACAAAGAAAAGAAAATCACTTTAAGTTATATTTTTGGGGCAGCAGGGGAAGAACAGGAAGGAGAGAACTGCATCAGCTTTGTGGGTAAGTGAAACAATTCTGGAAAGAGGGGCAGAGTTATTGACAAAAACTTATTTTAGAAGGAGGTGGTGTTAAAAATGCAATGATCTATCTATTTAGAAAAAATGCATTTTGCATAGAGAAGGCTAGACTGTCAGCTGATGTAATTTTTACTTCAATAGAGAGCCACAACGATTGACATCTGCTGAGGGTCTGGCCCAGAATTCTGAACCTAGTGTTATTTATAGAATAATTTACACTTTTCTTTTCAGAAACCAAAAAGTACTGACACAGAGAGCTCCCAAGAATACTTCTACCCCCAACCCACAGATACCGGAAAAGACTGCTTCGTTCTTCAATTGAATTCCTCTCTGCCTCCAACCCACGCAACCCATATACTCCCACCAGTAAACTGCTAACTAGATAAACAAGTCAATGCTTAGGAATTGTGACATCTGAGAGAGGAAAGGGTGTATTCAGACTGAAAGAGCATTTGTGCATCATGTGCGCAAAGTGACATTTGTGATCTGGATTAAATAATTCATCACATGGAACAACTGTTTTCATGGTGATTCCATTTCCTCTTTCAGCACCAGAGAAAGATTCAGGACCTGATTCTCCATTGCCCTGCACCCTGTATAGCTTTTAATGCTAGTGCCAACTGGATGTAAAATACCACAATTCTGATTTGGTGGCATTTTACATAGGTGTCAATGGCACAGTGCAGAGCCATCGGAGAGCATAGCCTTTAGGGCCAGATTCTCAGCAATGTAAATGGACGCAGGGCCACTGAAGTCAACAGAGCTATGATTATGATTTCAACCAGCTGAGGACCTGCCTCTTAGTTTGCAGATCTATCCCCTCCAGGGTAACCACAGGTTTAAAATAAAATTAAAAACCACCACACTGCTGGAACATGCAATGGGAGAGTTGGATGGGAATGAGCACTCCCTCTCCAAAACAAAAGAACTCGACATATCAAGTAAAAACCAGGGCAGGAGAAAAGTTCATCTCCCAGTCTCAAATGTCTATCCTGCATTTTCAATCTCCCAGACTAATCCTATTTTACTGTCTATATATCTTGCTCCCCATGCCTACATTTTGCTCTTCTCCTGCTAGATTTTCTGTTTCTTAATCTTGTTTTGTCTTCTCTTGTTTGAGTTTTATCTCTACTCCTCACCCTTCTCTCTCCCTGCTCCATCTTAGTGCTATGTACTCTTTTACTCTTCTCCTACATGTTGTTCCCTTTCTTTCCCCACCCCGCAAATACATAGCTTCAGCCAGCTGAAAGAAGAGGTCTCCATCAGGAACGGGGTCACTGTTCTTACCTTACACTAAAGGCTTCCACTCCGTAAGGCAAAGTGGGTTGAAATCTTCTTGCAATCTGACCTTTGATTCCTTTCCCTTCACCATTCTTCATATCATCTGCCCATAATACCTCCTTATACACAGGTTCCCCAAATAATATTATTTTCCAATAAACTTTAATTCCCCCACCCTTTGCAACAGATCAAAAGAGCCATGTAAGTAAAATGCTGCTTTCAAAATCTGTTATTCCAAAGTATTGACCATTTAGGGTAAATACCTCCAAATACCCCCAAACCAACACCCCAACCGTTTTATGCCCAAGGTCTGATTCAGCCCTAACCTCTATGGTCCCATAGTAGGGCAGTAATATATAAGCTAGACATCTTTCATATTCTATTTGTACAACTAACAAAACAAGAACCAGGTTCTGTGGTGATTATGTACATTAGCAGCTGCTGGTTTCATCATAAGCTGTACCGTTTTTCCAATGAGGAAGTGTAGCAAAGAGCTAACTCAAAGCTCAGCTAATTATATCATTTTATGGAACGCAGTGTGAATGAACACAATCTCAAGCTAACACCATGTAGCAGGTTGTTGTTTTTTTTTAAACCCACAAAAAATACCAAGGCTAAAAGAAAAGAAGGAAGCAAAACAAATATTAACTAATGGGAAGAAAAGAAAATGTACAGCATTTCCCAAGATCTATGAAATTTTCAATATTAGTGACTTGGCTCTAAGAAGTGGTGAGCAACCACAGCTATTGTTGTAGTCGGTGCTCCTCAGAGCCAGGAACTGAATGCTTGGAATGTCCCAAAACCTTTTAACTCTGAGGCCAATGGGGACGGCAGGAAGCGGCGCGGGCCAAGGGATGTGCTGGCCGCGGCTTCCCACTGCCCTGGGACAGCGAACCACGGTGAGTGGGGGCCGCGATCGGCCGAACCTGCTGCGTCAGCAGGTAAATAAACTGGCCTGGCCCGCTAGGGTGCTTAGCCTGGGGAACCGCGTGCCGAACGTTGCCGACCCCTGGTATAAATATACAGCACATGAAAAGATGGGAGTAGCCTTAGCAAGTGGGGGGTCAGTGCTAACGAGGCCAATTCAATCAGGGTGGGTGTGGCCCATTCAACAGTTGACAAGAAGGGGTGAATAGCAACAGAGGGAAAATTACTTTTTGTAGTGACCCAGCCGCTCCCAGTCTTTATTTAGGCCTAATTTGATGGTGTAAAGTTTGCAAATTAATTCCAGTTCTGCAGTTTCTCATTAAAGTCTGCTTTTGAACTTTTTTTGTTGAAGAATGGCCACTTTTAAATGTGATATATGCCATCATGTGCCAGCAATGCCCCTCTGCCATTTACATTGGCCAAACCGGACAGTCTCTGCACAAAAGAATAAATGGACACAAATCAGACATCAAGAATTGTAACATTAAAAAACCAGTAAGAGAGCACTTCAATCTCCCTGGCAGGGCCGGCTTTAGGAAGTGCAAGGATTCAAATAGGGATGACTCACCCGGCATAGCTCCGGGTTTTCAGTTCGGGTCTTCCACTGAAGGACCCGCCGCCGAAATGCTGCCGAAGACCCGGAGCGAGTGAAGAATCCGTCGCTGAAGTGCCACCGAAGACCCGGAGCGCTGCCGGGTGAGTAAAAATTTTAAAAGGTGCCTAAGTTAGGCGCTCTTCTTTAGAGTGCGGGGCCCTCGTAGGTGTGGGGCCCGATTCAGGGGAATCGACCTAAAGCCGGCCCTGCTCCCTGGACCCTCAATAACAGACTTAAAAGTGGCCATTCTTCAACAAAAAACATTGGTGCTGTAAATTGAGGCTGCCTTGTGATTATTAAGTCACAAATGTTTCACAGAATATATGCTTATGGTGCTGTTATACTCTTAAAAGTATCATTATTTGTGCTGAAGTAGCACCTGGAAGCCATACTCAGGGATGAGAGGCCCCAAAGTGCTAGGAACTGTACAAACATAACAAAAAGACAATGGGGAAAATGGCATCATGAGGTTCTCATTTATTCTCTCTGAGTAACTTTATAACAAATAGCTAAGTTAACAAGTAAAACATTTCCCCCCATAACTGCCAGTCCTGTATCCTTCACCTGGGATCCAACAGTCATGCTTGGTGTTTTCTGGCTCAGACACCAAGGCCAGCAGTACACATTCTGCAATTAGAACTTAGGACTCATCTACACAGGGAAATTAAGTGGCAAAACTATACCAGTACAACTATACTGATAGAATTACACTGGCATAACTCCCTAATGCCAGCATAAAAGTGGCTTTTTCTGGTATTGCTTAAATCACTTCTAAAGTGACATAAGCTGACCCAGAAAAAGTCACTCTTATTCCCCATAGGGAATTGACAGTATAACCAGAGAGGTGTAAATTCACACCTTACCTTAGACCAGTATAACTTGCCTGTGTAGACAAGGCTTTAGTTAAGAACATTGTTGATTCTGAGTGAGGAGGAATACAACCTCAGCTTACTTTCCTATATCTGAAATAGCTACGGAGAGCTAACATATCTTTCAGAACAGCAAGCAGACAGGGCCTGGAATACCAAGAGAAGTCCTAGCTATTTAATAAGCAGGTACCAGCATAGCTTCTCTTCTGACCATAAATGCACTTTAATGCCTCTCTGCCTTTGTCTATACTACCCTTTTCATCAAAATATTTCTCTCCATTGGCGCAGCTCCACTGATAAGTGTAAACAAGGCACCAGTGATGTTATTACACTACCATGTTGTCTGGAATAGGGGCATTCTAGACATGTAGGGATACATGTGCATGACAGTGGTAAAGATGATGCAGGTGGATTTTCTACACTAGCCCTCTCACTGCTGCTTCCCATGGTGGAGCTGCATTGGTGCTGTCAATGGTGGGCAATATGTAGGGAAAAAGGCTAATGTAGACACAACCACTGAAAGCTGAAGGTATCAGGAGTCTTCTTGTTATGATTAGCCACAAAGGAGAGAATACGTTGTAAAAGGAACTGAAGCAAATGCAATAAATATTCTTAAGGTTTGCTTCTGCTGCCAATTTCATTTGTTGACAATAAAGCATATTGCCCCGCAATATGGTAAACCAGGTGCTCTGTACAAAGTTTGAGAGCAAAAGCACTAGGTCTCTGAGAAAGCATATATAACGAAGAATTATGTTGGGTTTTTATACTCATAATCGTAAAATAGGATGTCTGCCATGGAAATAACTATTTTTAAAATAGTAAAAATTACTGTGAAGGATAAAAAAAACTCTCATTGTTTAGCTATTTACTTTATCTATTCAGTTGTGATTTCAGTCAAACCATTGTAATGAGGGAAATATCAGATGATAACCTCATGTTCTAGAGTGCCTGAAACCACAACTGGTACTCATCTGCTTATTCACTAACTCCAGTTCAGTCATTTTCCATGAAGCTCCCTAAAAAAAGTTCTTCCAATCAGTCTGCCTATTATTAGCAAAACAATGACATAACTTCAAGGATAAAAATGGCTATGTAGCCATCCCAGCACTCCTGTTACTGTTATACTACATGTTCAATTCTTTTTAGTGAGTCTCTCACCTAACAGATCTAATTCATACTTTAAAAATTCAAATGTCTCATATTGCCCTCCAAATTAGCCAATGGAGCTACTTTGACATACACAGTGGAATCTACTATTTCACCACCTCAAACACAACAAAACAAGGGGTGAAAAAGGAGAATTTGGTTCCAAAATAATTTGGTCTTGTATTGCATACAGGGTCGAACTATGTTTTAATCATTTTCCAAATTGTGTCAAAGTCCTGGACATAGAATCATAGAAATTTAGGGCTAGAAGAGATCTTAAGAGGTCACCTAGTCCACACCCCCATGCTGAGGTAGACTAAGAATACCTAGACCATCCATAATAAATGTTTATCTAACCTCTTCTTAAAAACCCCCAGTGATGGGGATTCTACAACCTCCTTCGGTAACCTATTCCAGCACTTAACTGTCCTCATAGTTAGAAAAGTTTTCCTAATACTTAAATTAAATCTCCCTTGCTGCAGATTAGGCTAATTACTTCTTGTCCTATCTTCAGTGGACATGGAGAACAGTTGACTACTATCCTCTTTATCACAGACCTTAACATATTTGAAGACTGTTATTATGTCCATCTTCACTCTTCTTTTCTGAAGACTAAACACACCAAGTTTTTTAACCTTTCCTCATAGGTCATACCTTTCTAAACCTTTTATCATTTTTGTTGCTCTCCTCTGGACTCTCCAGTTTGTCCATATCTTCCTTAAAGTGTGGTACACAAAACTTGCCACAATACTCCAGCTGAAGCCTCATCAGTGCAGAGCAGAGCAGAACAATTACCTCCACAGTCTTGCAAACAATTCTGCTAGTAGACCCCAGAAGAATATTTGTCTTTTTTGCAACTGCACAACATTGTAGACTCATTCAATTTCTGATCCCCTATGAATCCCAGACCCTTTATGCAATACTACTGCCTAGCCAGTTATACCCCATTTTTGTACTTGTGCATTTGCTTTTTCTTTCCTGATTGTAGTACTTTGCACTTGTTTTTATTCATGTTCATCTTGATTTTCAGACCAATTCTCCAATTTCTCAAGATCACTTTGAATTCCAATCCTGTCCTCTAAAGTGCTTGCCACCCCTCCTAGCTTGGTGTCATCCACAAATTTTATAAGTATGCTTTCCGCTCCATTATCTAAATCATTAATGAAAATATTGAATAGTGCCAGACCAAAGAAAGATCTCTTCGGGCCCCCTCTGGATACATCCTCCCAGCCAGACAGTGAACCACTGATAAGTACTCTGAGTATGGTCTTCCAACCAGTTGTGCACTCACCTTATAGTAATTACATCTGACCATATTTCCCTAGTTTGCTTATGAGAATGTTATGTGGGACCGTATCAAAAACCTTACTACAATCAAGATGTATCATATTTACTGCTTCCCCCATCAAGTAGGCCAGTAACCCTGTCAAAGAAGAAAATTAGTTTGGTTTGGCATGATTTGTTCTTGACGAATCAATGTTGGCCTATTATTCTCTAGGTGCTCACAAACTTATTTTTATAATTTGTTCCAGTATCTTTCTGTTAGGCTGCATGACCTATAATTCCCTGGTCCTCTGTTTCCCTTTTTCAGGGCAGAATCATAGAATATCAGGGTTGGAAGGGACTTCAGGAGGTCATCTAGTCCAACCCCCTGCTCAAAGCAGGACCAATCCCCAGACAGATTTTTTTTGCCCCAGATCCCTAACTGGTCCCCTCAAGGATTGAGCTCACAACCCTGGGGTTTAGGAAGCCAATGCTCAAACCACCGAGCTATCCCTCCTCCCCTAAATCTATTGTGACAGACTGTACCCCTGTATTCACCCCTTGCACACTATTGTAAGTCTTTGTTCAAGGTATGCCTTCTGAGGTATCATTTGAAAATTTACAATTTTGGTCATTATGGTCAATAATGCTGGTCATTATTGTCCTGATAAAATGTGTGTGACAATACTGTTTAATGTAAAATTATAAGATACCATTGTATGGTGTTACTAACACATGTTCCAAGTCTGGGCAGCAGCCAAACCAGTTCCTCAGAGACAAAGGGTAAGCTGGCACCTCAACCAGGTGTAAACAAGGCCAATGGGCCATTACTTGCTAAATGGTCTTTCTTTGGCAGGAAACAGGGCATGGGCAAAAAAATCTACATCTTAGCAAAGAAACAGTAGGGGGTTCCCATCCACACAGACTGCCTGTTACCATGCTCCCAGCTGGAGATGCTTCTCAAAGCGGGGAGAGGACTATAGAAAGAAAGGGGAGATACCCCCAAAGTACCCCTCTCTCTCGCTCTCTTCCCCAGAACCTGAAGGACAAAGGAAGCAGCACTGGACGGGGGAGGGGTCCTGACCTAAGAGTTTGGCCTCTAATCTACCAAAGCATGTGGTGAGAAAACAAACTATGTTAAATTCAAAGCAAGGTTAAATTAGGCACCAGGTGTGTTTTATTTTGCTTGTAACCATTTCTGACTTCTATGCCTCATTACTTGTACTCACTTAAAATCTCTCTCTCTCTCCGTAGTTAAACTTATTTTATTGTTTTATCTAATCCAGTATGTTTGAATTGAAGTGTCTGGGAAACTCCATTTCTATTAATTAAATAACAGACTTTTTATAAGCTTGTACTGCTCAGGGGAGGGCAGGGCAGTCCAGGACACACATTTCTGGGGGGAAATCTAAGACTGGGAGTGTGTTGGGGTCACCGTGCAGTATAAACAAAGCAGGTAAGAGCCAATGTGTGGCTCGCTGCAGCACACACACACACACACACACACACACACACACAGAGCTGGGAGTGACTTACATGCTGGAGGCTATTTGTGAGCAGTCCAGACTGGAGGCTACAGCAGCAAAGCAGTGTAAAGGGCACCCCAGGTTAGAAGGCAGGGGAACACAGCTACTCATTAGTCTGGATTGTACCCTGGGTACGTCACAGCTATGTTTGTTCTTCTCCAGTCCTTGGGACCTTAACCATCCTCCAGGAGTTCTCAAAGGTAATTAATGGTTCCAAGATTGCTTCAGCTAGGTCTTTAAGTACCCTAGGGTGAATTTCATAGATTCCAAGGCCAAAAGGGACTATCGTGATCATCTAGACTGAACTCCTGTACAACAGTCCATAAAACCTCCCCAAAATTATTCCTGGAACATATATTTTAGAAAAACTTCCCATTTTAATTTTTAAGTTTCCAGTAATGGAGAATCCACCACAACCCTCGGTAAATTGTTCCATTGTTGTTGGTTTTTACTTTCACCATTAAAAATGTACACCTTATTCCCAGTCTGAATTTGTCTAGCTTGAACTTCCAGCCACTGGATGATCATGTTATACCTTTCTCTGATAGACTGAAGAGCCCATTATCAAATATTTGTTCCCCATGTAGGTACTTATGCACTAATCAAGTCACCCCTTAACCTTCTCTTTGTTAAGCTAAATAAATTGAGTTCCCTCAGTCTATCACTATAGGGCATTGTTTCTAATCCTTTACTCATTCTCATGGCTCTTCTCCAAACCCTCTCCAATTTATCAACATCCTGCTTGAATTGTGGGCACCAGAACTGGACACAATATTCCAGCAGTGCTCGCACCAGTGTCAAATACAGAGGTAAAATAATCTCTCTACTCCTACTCAAGATTCCCCTGTTTATGTATCCTAGGATCACATTAGCTCTTTTGGCCATAAATTCACACTAGGAGCTCATGTCCAGCTCATTATCCACCATGACCCCCAACTCATCAGATCCTGCCCACCTGAATACATCTAACTTATCTAAATATTCTTTAACCTGTTCTTTCCCTATTCTGGCTTGTGTTCCTTCCACATTGTTGTTAGTATTAATTGTGTAAGCATCTATCACCATTAACCTTTTTAGTGAAGACTGAAGCAAAATAAGCATTAAACTCCTCAGCCTTCTTAGTCATCTGTTATTAGCTCCACTAAGTGGATCTACACTCTTCTACATCTTTCTCTCACTCCTAATTATAAAACCTTTTCTTGGGTGCACCTCATTTTGTCCTTACATGCTGGTGCTATTCTTTTGTACTCTTCCTTAGAAATTTGTTCATGTTTCCACTCTTTGTAGGATGCCTTTTTGATTTTGAGGTAATTAAAGAGCTCTTGTGGAAGCCATATTAGCTTCTTATTATTCTTCCTATCTTTCCTTCGCATCAGGATAGTTTGTTGTTCTGCCTGTAATATTGTCCCTTCGAGGAACTGCCGAAGCTCTCCTGAACTACTTTTTCCCTTAGTTGTTCTTCCCATGGGACCTTACCTACCAGTTGTCTGAGTTTGTTAAAGTATGCTTTTTTTTGAAGTCCATTGTCCTTATGCAGATGTGCCGACTTTCCAATGTGCTGGGGCGTGTTTGACAAACCCCAGCTCGGCCCCAGGCCCCAGCCCCACATTACCTCTTCCCGCCCTATTCTGCCCCCTCCCCCAAGCAAACCATGCTCTCACTCCTCCCCCACTCCCTCCCAGCGCCTCCTGCATGCTGCAAAACAGCTGATCGCAGCGGGCGAGAGGCACTGGGAGGGAGGGGGGAGGTGCTAATCGGCAGGGGCCACCAATGGATGGGAGGTGCTGGGGGGGAAGGGAGGTAATAGGAGACTGCTGGCGAGTGCTCAGCACCCACCATTTTTTCCCTGGGGGGTGCTCCAGTCCCAGGGCACCCACAGAGTTGGTGCCTTTGTCCTTATGCTCTCATTTCTTCCTTGCCTTAGAATCTTGAGCTCAATCATTTCATGACCATTTTCACACATTTTGCCTTCCACCTTCAGAGTTTCAAATAATTCCTCTCTGTTGGTCAGAATCAATGATTGCCTCAATTGTTACTTCCTCCATCTTCTGAAACAAGAAATTGTCCCCAGCTGTGATGGAGTTGTGCGCTCCACACTCACCCTGAAGGGATTAACATAGGCCAGAGGGTGCAATTAACTTAATAGGCTGCAAACCATGAAACATTTAAGATGAGAGGAGAGCCCTAATTAACAGATGCTCACCTGTGCAGGAACAGACGGGGCTTCTATAAGACCAGGGAGCTGGTAGCCAAAGCTGTCCCTTGGGTACAGAGAATGGGGGCTACCACTCCAGGCCCACGCTTTGAGGAGCCCTGCGCTTTAATGTGTGTGTGTCATGCGGGGGGTGCTAGGCCGGCCTAGAGGGTGGGTGCTTGGGGGGCCAGACCAGCCCAGGGGGTGCGGTTAGGGGTTGGTGGTCCAGGCCAGCTGGGAGGTTAGCGGGGGGCCTGGCACTGGCAGCGGGGGTCGGGCCTGCACCCCCCAGCACACTGTATTTCTTTTTCTTGCTTGGCATTGCGGGGCTTGGGCTCAGTCTCCAGCAGCGGCAGCAGCGACCCCAGCCTGGCCCCGCTGCCTCCTGGCATCACTGGCCGCCAGCATCCTAGTGCCGCCGGAACACACCAGCACCAGGCTGACCCCATCCATTGCCCTTCCGCCCTGGACCCCTTCCTTTTCCGGGACCCCCCAGCACAGGGGGTCCTTTCGCTCCTAGCACAGGTGCCACCCTGTGACTCTCCATCATCCCTCGCCCCCCAGCACTGGTGTCCCCTCCCCACACCAGATTTAACCTGTATAAAAAATGTTAAGTGGATCCCATACAGGCTGATTTGTCCTGAGCCCCACACCCCCCTAGGGACGGCCCAGCTGGCAGCAGAAAGGGCGCTGCAGGGAGGAGAGCTGCAATCACTTTCCCTGGGACAAGGAAGAGAAAAAGAGGAAGAGTTTGTCTAGCAGACCAGAGAGAGGGGTTTAGCTAGTAGAGCAGACAATGCAAGTTTAGGATAGCCTAGGTAGAAACTAGTCCAGGGGTGTGACAGGAAGGTTCATGGTAGTACTGACCTTAGCTGCTGGAGACAGGGCCCCTGGGCTGGAACCCAGTATAGGGGATGAGCCTGAGTTCCCTACCAACCACTGAGTGAGTGGCACAATATGGGCAATGAATTTGACAATTGTCTAGGATCGTTCATTCTAGTCACTGCGGGAGCGGCTCAGCTAAGGCAATGGAGTTAAGGACTGCCTGGGGTGGTGTGGAAGACTGACCATACCCCAGACGGGGAGGACTGTTTTGACTTGGCTGGAGGGCTAAGCCCCGAAGATAAGGCGTAGCAGCTCCTGAGTAGCAAGAGAGAGGGCACAGAGCAAGAGCCTGAGATGACGGGCTGAACAATTGCAAGAAGAGGCTCTCAGGCTGGCAGAGCTACTCCCCAGACATGACCAGAAGGAGGTGCTCCAGTGATGAGTAGAGGTTCCCATGACACCAACACATTCCAAGAACTCACTGGACGTTCTGAGTTTCGCTGTATTACTTTTCCAGCACATATCTGGGTAGTTAAAGTCCCCCATTATCACTAAGTCTTGTGTTTTGGATATTTGTTATTCTAGAAAAGGCTCATCCACCTCCTTCTCCTGGTGTGGTGGTCTATAGCAGACTCCTACCATTATATCACCCTTGTTTTTCCCCTCCCTTATATCTTCACCCAGAGACTTTCAACTGGTTTGACTTTCACCTCTTTCTGAACCTCAGAACAAGTGTATATATTCATCATGTACAAAGCCTCCTCCCTTTTTTCTCCTACATGTCCTTCCTGAGCAAGCCATACCCCTTTATATCAATATTCCAGGCATGAGATTTATCGCTCTTCAAACAAGGCTTCCCAATTTGGTTCTAGGCCAATGCAGGTGCAGCGTAAGGGCTGCCAGCACAGCAAAGATTATCATTTCCGGGGATTCTTTTATAACACAATAGTCCCTTAATCACGAGAAAACAGTTTTGTCTTGGCTACGTCAAGCAAAATGCCAGCGCACCCATCCCAGCAGCAAATTACAAGTGCCCCAGACCAGTTCAGTGGCACAGCGTTGGAAATGGAGCCAAGACTCCACCCAATCCCCACCTATCTGCTCTGAGTGCAGGGAGCAGCAGGCATGAGCACTGGCTTACTCTTGTGTGCCTGGATCCAAGACCTGGGGGAGTCCAGATTCTTACTCTTCAATCACCCCGTGTGAGCTCCTAGTTCAAGTCACTAGCCATTAGCGAGAACATGCAATTTGGAGTGCTCATCAGCTTAAAAGGGAAATATTTCATTAATATACCACTAAAACTAAACTCCTTAGGCAAGCCACTCAACAGAAAAAAATACCAGCATGGTACTTCATGGCATGAGCCACAGTAATGGAAGAAATATAAATTGCAAAGGAATCCTACAACAAAACTGCCTGCTAAGTTTATTTTTCAGCTATAGCAACTCAACTTTCACACGGTTTGTGTTTTTGTTCTGTCTCATTAAACAGAAACGTTGATTTAGTTTGGGACAATAGATTAGTTGTCATTCAAACCCATAACCATAGATATATATTTTAATTGTAAATTAAAGCTGTGTTCATGAATGAATCTATGAATTCATTTTAATGTCTAATAAATAAAAAACCACCCATATGTAGGGGTCTACCACATTCATGACTATGGAAATTATGTAATGGACTGTAAAATCTGGTCTTTTGGGTACTCTTACACAAAAAAAGTAGGGTAAAAGTATACAGAAGTACACAGCATTTCTCAAAGTGGGGATCCTGACCCAAAAGTGGGTCCCAAGCCTATTATGGGGAGCGGGGGAGGGTGTCACAGTACAACCAACCTTACTTCCACACTGCCTTCAGAGCATAGCAGCTGCTGGCCAGGTGCCCAGCTCTGAAGGCAGCATCACCTTCAGCAGCAGCAGAGAAGGGGGGCAATACTATACCATGCCACCTTTACTTCTCAAAAAGAAGAACAGGAGTACTTGTGGCACCTTAGAGACTAACAAATTTATTAGAGCATGAGCTTTCGTGGACTACAGCCCACTTCTTCGGATGCATATAGAATGGATATCCAATATATCCATTCTATATGCATCCGAAGAAGTGGGCTGTAGTCCACGAAAGCTCATGCTCTAATAAATTTGTTAGTCTCTAAGGTGCCACAAGTACTCCTGTTCTTCTTTTTGCGGATACAGACTAACACGGCTGTTACTCTGAAACCTTTACTTCTGTGCTGCTACTGGCAGCAGCATTGCCTTCAGAGCCGGGCAGCTGGAGAGTGGTGGCTGCTGGCTGGGCACCCGGGAGTGTAAATTATTACAGACACACAGAAGAGGGACACAAACAAATAAGTATGAGAACCACTGCCTTTGTACAGTTTCCCTGTGTACCTCTAGCTATAGGAGTTCCTGGACAGCCTCCCACCTTTTGTTCCCAAAGATCTGGATGCCCTTCAGTTCAAACCCCTTCCATTTCAAAAGGGTTTGCAGGGTTTTTTTCTTCAGTCAAGTGGGGAAAACTCCATTCTATCTTATTTTTTGAAGACTGAGGTTTTCTTTTCAGCTTTAAGCTGTTCCCATTTGCTTTGATGGTTCCTCATTGTTTTTTCCTGGGCTAACATTAGCTAGGTGCTTGAAGCCCGTTGTATCTTCTTGGGGAAGTTGCCCCTCTCCAACTGATTACTTTACTGCCCTGTTATGAGGTGATGCTGAAGTTGCACTACAGTTGCAATTATGATTTTCTTCATTATATACATACACACACACACAAATACATGCATACACACATATACACACACTCCACCATAACCAGTATACACATCTCATCAGGACTATTAAGCTCAGTGCATTACAACTTTTCATAAAAGAGCTTACTCAATATACTCTGACTGTTAAATATCACAGTATGCAAATATGCATCCGAAGAAGTGGGCTGTAGTCCACGAAAGCTTATGCTCTATTAAATTTGTTAGTCTCTAAGGTGCCACAAGTACTCCTGTTCAGTATGCAAATAGTTGTTTTAACTGCTTATTTGAAGTGGGGGGTTAAAACTTAATTTTTTATCCTTGAGGTGCCTGGACTTTCACAAATGTATCCCCCTCTTCCTCCACTACCATAGATCCTTTTTCTATCATCAGTTTTCTATTGCTCACCCAGCTCTAATGCAGTGGTCCCCAAATTGTGGGACATGCCCCCTTAGAGGGTCACAGAGGAATGTTCCAGGGGCCATGTGGTGGGGCCCAGGCCAGCCCCCAAAAGGGGTGGGGAGGGAGCACCGCACTTCCATCCCTGCTCCATCCCAGCCTCACTCCTCCCCCAACCCCATTCAGCCCCCAGTCCTGCTCCGCCTCCAGGCCCAGGACAGCCCCTCGGGGGCTGAGAAGGGAGCGCCATGCCCCCAACCCAGCTTTTCCACCAACCTCATACAGCCCCCAGTCCTGCTCTGCCTCTGGCCAAGCTCTGCCTTCAGGCCAGATCCACCCCCTGTCCCACTCCACCCCCAACCCAGCTCTGCCTTCATTCCCTCTCTGCCCCAGACCAGCTCCACCTCTAGCCCCAGCTTCTCCCCCATCCCCAGCTCTACTGCTGAGAAAGCCGTGGCTGTGCAGTAATGGAGGGGGGGACACAGACAGATTCCGCTGATGGTGGGGCGGAGGAGGGGCATGACTGGAAAAGTTTGCACACCACTGCTCTAACGGTTACCCAACAAGTTAGCTTTCCCCTATGATCTCCAAGCTCCGGTCTACAGGGCTTTGTAAAGTAAAATTCTATCAATACTCACCATAAAACTTGGCATTTATTTATTACCGTTAAAGTCACTTACCTGTTTTTCGTGTTTTGGTGTCATCCTCAAAACAGAAGATAAAAATCCACCTGTAAAACAAAATGGGCAGACTAGTTAGCCCTTAACTTACTGTAAAATAGGTCTATGTAATCCTTCTGCCACAAGAGAATGGGCCAGCCCAGGTTCAATATAATATGGTGCCTAGGGTTACAGCTAGGGGATCTCTGGGAGAACAACCAACAAGTGGCTTGAACCCCTACCTAAAACTTTACACTTCAGATGGAAAATGTCAACAAATGGAGTGGAGGAACAGTGCAAGTTTCCTAATGGGCATTTCCCTGGCATGCAGGAGTCCTTTGTGGACATAGAGATGGAGTAGGTGCTGCCTCTGCCTTTCTCCCTGCAGCCTCTGCACAGTCCTGTGTGCCTGGGTTGGGGGAGTGGAGGACACGATACACCCCATCTATCTCCAGCTACAGATGGTCCTTTGAGGAACTACAGCAAAAACTGGAGTCTAAACTGTACCCCTGGAGCGGGGGCCAACCAGAAACTCAAGGAGCTGCAAATGGCTTCCTGACACTCTCCTCTGCTGTGTCCAGCATGATCTGGATTAAGCAGAGTACCCGACTCATTAACTTTCTTTGCACAATAATTTATAAGCATTCATCTGCTCTGAAACAGGAACTGGAAAAGCATTTGCAAAATGTATTGTGATATCTTATTTCGTAACTGCCTACAGCCTTACTTGGTGAATCACATAATATGCTCAGTCCAATTATACCAGAATGTTACCAAGAGCTTGTCCACACTACAGCTGGAACCATGCCAGCAAGAACCATGACATCGGGTTGTTACTATCTGGGTTCCAGCACAGCTTCCCTAAGGAGTGTGGAAAGGGGTCTTTCCCTCCCCACCTGCCCCCCAGCCACAGTATAAAATCACTAGAGAAACATATGAGACAGATGAAATATTAATAAATACTGTGCAAAACAAGTAGTATGAATAGTAATGTAGGACTTTCGTGTGAGAAGCAGGGATTGTAAAACTGTGCTATAAATTACATAATCCATAGGCATTCCTCATGATTCATAAGGTCATACCTATAGGCATAATATGGATCATAAAGAAGCACACCTATATGAATTGAGTGCAGGACTATTTTTGGAATCATATTACATTAGGGAATAAGACAAAGAACATCTGCATTAGGATTCATATAGGGATTTTTTTCATAAATATGTATTAAAACATGCTATAGATAACTAGTCTAGAACATGATTGTAAAGAAAAATCTTCCCATGTTATGAGTGACCTACTAGCATACGTTGGCTTTAGGTGTGGGTAAATTTCATGGAGTCAGAGTTGTATTGTGTTTGTGTGTGGGTTTTTAAAGTTATTTTCTAAAATTAGTGAATGTGTTCAGGATAGATGAATACCCCAGAAAAGCTAGACTAGGTTGTATGCAGTTTATATAGATCCACACACACCCCTATGTGGAAGTGGTGCCCATGTCCAAAATTAAGTTATCATGCATATGGCTCTACAATGTTGCATGCACCTCTGACCATTTCACCTACATTCTACCGACTAACCTAGTCTCTTCCAGGAATACATTGTGAATCTCTGAACAGCTTCAAAACAACTTTTTCTCTCCAGATCTACCTGAGAGAGTGCTATTTCTCCCTCAGGATTACCAAGGGCCCAGAATGGACAATATTTATCTGTGCACAAGTGAAAGGTTTAAGGTTCAATTTCACATCCTTAAAGAGCAAAAACAGGAGCTTATACCATTAAAAAGGGTAGACTACCATGCCATTGGTAGCTTCCCAATGATATGGGCAGCACTTGCTTCTCACTCTGGAATCTCCTGAGCTATCAGACTTTCCAGTCATTGCACGTTCTATTTAGAAAATATACTCCTAGTAATTTTTAGAGGAGTCTTACGTGTTTATGAAATTGAACCTCATACATATGGAAACTGGAACCAAAATAGCTACATTGTACCTAATTCACACCTCTAATTATTTAGGTGCAAGTCTGTGTGTGGACACTCTTAGGTCCCGATCCTACTTACACACATACTTAACTTTACTACAATGAGTAGTTCCATTGATTTCAATGCAACTACTCATAGTAGCAAATTTAAGTATATATGCAAGTCATTTTGGGGTCAGAGCCTTATTTTGGAATAAGAGTGTCCAGACTCAAGCCTTCACTGAAATAACTAAAAAGTGAATTGCAACAAATGTAGTTATTTCAGTTCCAGTTTCCATGTAAATAAGGCCTTAGTTTTATTTTCCCTGCCCCTGAAAGTCCCCTACTGTTGAATTCACAGCAGAGAGATACAAAAATGTATTCCCAATATATTTTAAAAATTGCTACAACATTTCAAAAATACTTTTTCTGCAACATATAGCATATACGTAGTATATGATGGTATTGTTTGGCATAAAAGGTTTTATTAACATACCTGTGGGAGGAAATGATTAGCATATTGTGTTTTGCCACTCTGAAGGAGAAAGCTGTCCCTCAAAGCAGATATAAGATAACATGTCCAAACCAGTTTGGAAGAAAAATTATTTTATTACATCATTAAGATGAGGTGACCCGTTGTTTACGATGAGAACTAAGGCTGGTCAAAATTTTTCCAAAAATAAGGGTGGCAGTGGGGAATTTTGTGAAAGTGTTTACTATATATTTCCCCCTGGTTTTCAAGCTGCTCTATTTGTGAAGTCAGTAGGTTCTATTCTATAGGTCCTTAAACCACCTGTGATGATGTATGATTGAAATATAACCATTTGTCCCATTAACACTGCCACTGTTAGACAAGTTTCAGAGTAGCAGCCGTGTTAGTCTGTATCCGCAAAAAGAACAGGAGTACTTGTGGCACCTTAGAGACTAACAAATTTATTAGAGCATAAGCTTTCGTGGACTACAGCCCACTTCTTCAGATGCACTGTTAGACAAGCGCAACAAAACTTGTACAAAGTATATCATGTAAGGAGTCAATGGAAAAGTTATGATTCACTAAAGATTATTATCTTCTTTAAATCCATGTATCATCACTTTATCTGAAGTTATCAATATTGGCAATAGATCTGTATCCCAAATGTGTTTGTTCCTGGGCTAATACCCACCCAGTAAAATCTACATTGAAGCCAGATAGCTTTGTCTTGATGGCCCATCAAAGGCAATTAACTCTCACAATGGGCCATTGAAGAAACTTATTCTGCCCAGATGGCTCTTCCTGCAGATTCCAAATGGCCAATGGCAAGCCATGTAAGGGCATGTGACATGATCAGGTGACCCTGGACTCCATCTTGTGCCACTATCTTTCCACAAACTAGGCTATAAGCTTTGTTTGAGATAGTAAGATTCCATCCACATGGCAGAGGATACAAAAGACCCTTGGAACATCTCCATGTTACCTCTTTCCTGTTCTAATACTCTGGACTTTGGACATACAACTAAAAAGAGCACTCTGACTATGGACTGAAGACCTTCCAATCTTTTGGAAGTTACCAGAGACTTTTCAAGCCAACAGTCCGTAACATCACTGCTATAACCTAATCCAAAGGAATGATGTATCTATATCTATCTATACACACGCATTCTTTTCTCTTAAACCTTTAGATTTTAAGAAAGGACTGGAAGCAGCGTGATTATTGGGTAAGATCTGAGTTATATATTGACTTGGCTACGTGGCTGAGCTCTTGAGATCAGAAGAACCCTTTGTTTGATTAAATTGGTTTTCAATAACCACTCATCAAAGTCTAGTGTCTGGGGGGTGAAATAAGTGCTGGAATGCCTAAGGAGACTGCATTTTTGAATTCTTGTTAACCAGCATGTTGAGACATAAGTTTACTTTTGTTACTGGCTTTGTATATCTAATGGTAGAGTAACCACCAGTTTGGGGGTGAGTCTGCCTTATTTCTCAGTTTGTCCTGAATCTGGTATTCTCCGCTGGTACCCACTGAGGCAAGGTGACACCACCCTCATCACCACAGCATCTGAACAACTTTTAATTGTGCATTAAACAACAGGATTAACATCTGTGATTCATTTTCTCTCTCATCCTCTCCTCATGGGGGAAGCTGTGTGCACAATGTAGAGTTTTGGTAATTTTGATTAGGTTTTTATATACGTTAGTGAAGGCAAGGATGAGGAAGTGCGCCTTGCACATGGAGCGGAAGATAGTAAGGTTTACATTGGGCTAATAAAAACACCCCCCCGAGCGCAGTGAGTGCAGCGCTGTAAAGTGCCAGTGTAATCAGCGCCTGCAGCTATTCCCCTCGGAGAGGTGGAGTACTTGCAGCACTGCGAGAGAGCTCTCGCAGCGCTGGCGGCGCGACTACACTCGCACTTCACAGCGCTATCCGCGAGTGTAGCCAAGGCCAAAGTGTTTTCTGGCCTGCAGGGAGGAAACCAACTGATTTAAATACAAAAATGTGTTCCTTCCCTGTTTTGGTATCAGCCTGAATACCTTTTATTTACTTAGATTTAGATATAGATCTATTACATAGAAGTACCTACCCCTTGCTCTAGGTCAGTGGTTCTCAAACATTTGTACTGCTGACCCCTTTCACAGTAGCAAACCTCTGAGTGCAACACCCCCCCCTTATAAATTAAAAACACTTTAAAATATATTTAACACCATTATAAATGCTGGAGGCAAAGCGGGGTTTGGGGTGGAGGCTGACAGTAGCGGTTTTCAAAGTTATGGCTGTCGGGACCTATGTGGAGGAGATTTCTGAGGGCAGGTGAATCTCAATGAGTTCCAATGACAGGAAGCTGATGCCCAACAAATCCAGGCTAGAGAGAAAGGGCATGGAAAGGGTGTAAGTTTGGTTTAATTATTGTAATACTATTATAAATATACCATCATAACAACGTAAGTAAGGTTTTATGTTTATTTCCACTATAATGTATCTTTATTAAATAAAAGTTTATTTGAATATCTCTGAATTGTTAATTTTGTGAGCATTCATGGCCTGCCATACAATTTCCATACCAATACCCAAATTGTGGCCCTTGGGCCAAAAAGTTTGCCCACCCATGTGTTAGGTCCTGCCAAACAGAGAAGGCCCATCAACACCAAATAAACTACTGTGGAACATCAGAGAACAAAAGACTGTTGATTGCGCTCTCCCTCTCTGCCGCGCCCCCTATGAAAAGGAGGCATGCAAGTGAATTCCTCCCATCAGCTAAGTTTGCAACTTAGAGCAGAAGGCGGAAAAGAAATAAAAAGCCCTAACAAGGAGGAACAGTCTCTCTATGCTGCTTGGACTCTGGAGAGCAAGGTTTTCTAGGTATAAACAAGAGATCCCCAGTGTTAAGTCTGGGTTAGCCCTAAGGAACATATAGAGCTTGTTTATTATAGAAGCTTCTATTACCTTTTGAAACTTAAAACTAAGTCATTTGTATGTATGCGTTCCTGCTTTAACCTTGTAAATAACTCGCTTCCTTTCCTAGTTAATAAATCTCCAGATAGTTGAAGAGTTTACACTTGATGATTGGCTGGTGAAATCTAAGTACAGAACTCTCAACCAATTTGACAGTTTATACCCTGCTTCTGAACAGTTTCCCCTGAGATTAATACACTCTTGAGCCACTACAGGACAGGCTGACAATTTCCCTACACTCACAAACATAACTAATAGCCAAAAACTTAAAGCAATACTATATAGGCACAAAAAATTGCCAGTGTGCGAGTTCAGAGCTGGCCTGAGCACTAAGCAAATAAATATGATCAAAAGAACCAATGGTTTTCTGCCCCAGCATCCTATTCAAGCTCTGCAACTCACTCAAGGATTGGCGGTCTCTAAATCACTGGCAGCAGAATATGGAATAAAGGAGAGAGCAATCCCTCACCTCTCCCAACATCTTAGGATGTATTTATATTAGATTATATGGCAATGCTATGATCAGCCTTTTGTTATTTGGTGACATCTGCTGGTGCTTTTGTGTGTTCTGATATTATTCACAAGCCTCTAGTCCATTCTACAAATCCTTGTTATGCTTCCCACAAACAAGAAACACTGATCCTCTGCTCAATATCTATCCATCCATCTTTGGATCTCTCTAAAGGAGCCAACCTAACAACCAACTTCAGTTGTTGCTAGGGAAGAGTAATTTTGTTTTCAGACCTGGGTAACAGTTGACCATTCACTACCAAAATCTACCACAAACAACCAAAGTCCACACAAGCGTTTTCTGATCATTATTTCGTGGAATTTTCCTTCAAGCTGCAGGCCATTTCAGGCATTCTTGTTGGGGGCTGGGGGGGGGGGGGGGGGGGGGGGGGGGAAAGCTAATCGTCTTAGGTGACGTGAGTTGATTGTCTCTCTTCACGTCACTGTAGCCATCACCACTAGTTTCAGCAGAGGCAAAGGGTGTGGTGCTGGGACTGCCCTCCCACCCCTAGAGTAGTCCTTCCAGTAGAACAGGGTTTGCAGCACAATGAAGAGAAGAGGTAGGGAAAAAAGGCTTGGCACTGCCCAAAGCAGGACTAGTTCTGTTTATTAAAGAGCTTTGGTTTCCAATGTTACCAGTCTGGCATCTCTTATGGATACTAGATATTTAGGCTAGGCAGGATTTGATATAAATCAATAGATGTCAGTAAACGTGGATTTCAGTTGACACAATGAAATCAACAAAAAAATATCCATTGGTAACAAGCAAGTTCAGCCTCACCCCCTCCCCCCACCATGTGCCTTCAGGGATTGGTGGTCACCGGCCCTGTGGCAGTGCAGAGAGCCCTCCGCAATCCTGCTGTCCTGGGGGTGAGTGAGTGGAGCTGTGCGGAGCTGCAGAGGGCTCCCTGTGCTGCAACAAAGCTGGCAATACTCAAACCAGCAGATACAAAGAAGGCTGTGGTCCTGGTGGGGCAGAGCAGAGACCCCCATGACAGCAGGGCTGCAGAAAGCTCCCTGCAGCGACACAGGATCCCTGCAGGCATAAGGTGCAGGGCAAGCAGAGGATGCTCTTGCCAGGGCAGAGACTTCTGGCCAGCAGTGCAAGGAGGAGCCCCCGGGGGGAGGCCACTCTGAGGCTGAAGGGCTCAGTCCCTGGGTAGGAGTCATTCATCAGCCAGGTGGCCTTCCCTAGCTGGCAGCTTGTCCTCCACCTCCTGGTCCTGGCTAGGTCCTGTCCTTCCAGGACTGCAGCCTTCCCTACACCTTACACCTGCAGGGATCCAGTGTCACTAGCCTCTCTATATTTAACATAAAATTCACACACACAAGAACTACACTGCATTAACCAGCAACTTCTCACATCACAATAAGCTCTCTTGTTTCAATTTCTCTGATGTTTCATTCACGTGTGCTTCCATTACTCCACATGCAGACTTCGCTAGAAAATTTTGAATAAATTCAGCTCTGGTGTAAGCTATTGACTTCAACCAGTGTTATACCAGCAATGAATAGGACCCTCTGACTGTATTAATAAGTAGGGTTGCTAGTTTCCTTTTGGCTATAGCCTATGACACTCAAGTGGGATTGTGAAAATACTCACTTCGAGCTGTCAGCGGAAGTCCAGCTGTTCTTTCGTAGATTATAAAATCAGAAGGGATCACTACAGTCATCTAGTCTGACCTCCTGCCTAACATAGACCATAGAATTTCCCTGGATTAATTCCAGTTTGAACTACAGCATATCTTTTAGAAAAAACATACAATCTTGATTTTAAAATTTATAGTGATGGAAAATCCAACACAACCCCTGAGTTGTTCCAATGGTTAATTATTCCTCACTTAAAATTGTGCCTTATTTCTACTCTGAACTTGTCTAGCTTCAACTCTCAGCCACTGGATCTTGTTATAGCTTTGTCTGCTAGACTGAAGAGCCCTCTAGTATCAAATTTTCTGTTCCATATGTAGGTACTTATTAACTATGATCAAATCACCTCTTTACCTTGTTACGGTAAACCGATTGAGCTCCTTGAAACTTTCGCTGTAAGGCATGTTTTCCAATCCTTGGATCATTCCCTTGGCCTTAGAGGATCAGCTGTGGTAGATGCAGATGGACCCCATCACTCATACGTTAACAGACACAAGACTACTTACATAAAACATACAATAAGTTACTTCCTGCAACAAGGAAACAACTTAGTATTAAAAATTTTAACAGACAGCCATATAGGGGCATTTGTGCCTAAGTCTGAATCATTCTTCCCACAGACAAAGGATTTTGTCCAGTACTGTAGGCCATGGACATGTTCTTTTGTTTGTCCAAACAGAATCTCTGCTTCTCTCTCATACCCCAGTTTGGCATTCACAGCATCAACTTGTCCTTCTCTTGCTGCCAAACTGCAGTGGAGCAGTTGTGACTGGAGCACTGCCCCCATTGAAAATATAAGGAAATAATCAAAGGAAAATAAATGTATCCTCATCTTAATTCTATGCAGTATTCAGATGTTAATTTAACCAAATTAAAGATCCATGAGGACCAGCTGTCCTTGTGCCTCAAGTTGCCAATGCACATTCCAGTCATTGACTTCCACACCAGCAGCACTTCATTGATGTGGCTATTAAAAGGAAACAAGGACAGTTTCAAATGAAACTGGGCACTTTTCCATAAGGGACTCCAAATTATCAGCAGGATTTCGGCAGCCACAACCAGTGCTTAATTTGTGCCAGGGCTCAGCTCTGGCACCTCTAGGTTTGCTGCATTGGTTATGAATGAAAAAAAACTGCTTGAGCCCCGGCACCTCTTTCATTACAATTTAAGCACTGGCTACAAGCCAGAAGTGAAGGACAATTTCAAAAACAGCCCTTTGATAAAGCGTGCTAAAGCAAGTTACAGAGTTCCTCCTGAGATTTGGACTCTGAGCAGCCACTGTCAAGATGCCTCGGTGAAACTGGTCACATTCATGCAGGACTTCAGATCAATGGCTGATGAAATGCTCATCTTATAGAAAAACTTCTCTAACGTTATGATGCCTATTTCCAATCAAGCATGCTCACCATTCTATCACATGGCAAGAACTGTTCTATCAGGAAAATGAATTGAAATCACCTAAAAAAACATTTATCTAGGAGAGTGTCATGCATTACACAGGAACCTGGGAATCAAAGAGCCATTTAATTAATCAAACTTGATCATCATCAGCCCTCCCCCAAAAAATAATTATATATGCACCAGACATGTGGCAGTGACAGCCAGGTGATATTACATGATGCTGTAAATGAAATTGGGATTTATTAAGCAAGTCTGACTGTGTCACCTGCACTCTGTCTAATAATCCCTCTCTGGCTGCAGAATGACTTGCATTCCAAACCTCTGAGAAGCTTCAAGATGGCCATAATTTAAAAAACAAGATATTCATACACAGCCTACAATGTATTTTCTTTTTCTCCCGTCTTCCCATTGTAGAGTCCTCAGATAGCAGACATAAGCTCTATCAAGGAAGCTCATATACTTTCTGCTGTTTCATCTGGTTTCTTACCCATAATGTCAGTCTAATCTTGGTTAGAGAACACTCAAAAGGCCAGAGCAATGCCAATTATTAGCCAACTATTGGAGATGATAGGCATGGGTGATGGGACTGATTTTGTGATACGTGTCAGTTTTCATCATGACAACCGGTTATTAATTGGGGAAGGATGTGAGTTTGTTGCAGTCATTCTGGAAGCATTCACAATTCTTCTTCTATAGGTCCAGCTCTCCAACAGTGCTCCATGCAAAATGTGCTAGAGAGATGGATTGTCACATGATGCGGGCTCTGCTATTTGTTTGCAACAGCCAATTTGCATTAAAAAGCCAAAACTACATTAAATAAATTTTCTAAAGTTACTTTTCTGTGTAATGACAGCTTTCAGAGTAGTAGCCGTGTTAGTCTGTATCCGCAAAAAGAAGAACAGGAGTACTTGTGGCACCTTAGAGACTAACAAATTTATTAAAGCATAAGCTTTCGTGGACTACATCCGAAGAAGTGGGCTGTAGTCCACGAAAGCTTATGCTCTAATAAATTTGTTAGTCTCTAAGGTGCCACAAGTACTCCTGTTCTTCTTTTTTCTGTGTAAGCAATTGCTGTAGTGGTCACAGGGGTATTAGACAATTGTTAATGAGAGGAGAGGTGATCTGCACAATTATGAACAGAAGGGCTGGTAGCTCACAAGACGATTTCTCTGTTAGTATGTATTCTTGCTTTAGGAAAGTGTTTGATTCCCTTTTCTGTACTCTGAGAGAAAATGCTGTTTTTATTTTATCTTACAGCACCTATTGCTTCAGTATCTGAGCATCTTCCACATAAAATCAAAAGTTTAGTGTAGGGAGTCAAATGTGTGTTGATTCTTTATATTCAGATACAAAATATGATACTACAGGTTAAAAAATTACAAATACATAGATACACATGTGCATATATACATTTCTAAATACAAATATACATAAATATTTATATATGTATTTAGATCAGGTGCTCAAATACTATTGGTGATGGGCAGCAGTATCAGACTCCAAGACAGACATTTTTGTATGATGCAGTTACAAACAACTAAACTGAAGCTTTGTCACTTATACAAGCTACAGTCGGTAACAGAGGCCGCAGCAAGGATCCCAGGCAGATAAATAGAGACTGAGGCCTGGATCCTCGAAGGTATTTAGGAGCCTAGCTCCCAATGAAATCGTTGGAAGTCAGTTAGTTATACAAATACATTAGGGGATGTGAGCCTGACCTATCAGACTCCCGGAGCCTTGGCCAAAATCCTTGGTTAGAAGGAAGAACTTGAACCTATGTCAGAAACAATATAGGCATGTTTAAGGAGTTAAACATTTTATAAATGAAATGTAAGTCTATTCTGAAAAGTATTACTTGCTCTAAAGTATGTGTCTGGCATAACAACCTTGTAATTATGAGAAGGGTTTAATGCTAATTGAGTAGAGCAGAAGCTAATGAACACAGTGCATGCTTACTGCAACACTACTTTTTCAAATAGACTCATGCATGCAAAAGCTGTCACCATCTGATCCTTCCCCTCCAGACTTGCTCCTTTTAATGTTCTGAACCTTTTGCATACTTGTGATCTGAAGTTCCAGCTAGGGCCTAGCTCCAATCATTTCTTAAACTTCATCTTATTTTTTTCTGTATTTAAGATTTCTGCTACTTTGAATTGCCTTTCCAAAGAGTTACATAATCTTTCATCTTGGGTTTGGTTTACTTTTTTTTTTTTTTTTTTTTTTTTTTTTTAAACTGTTGCAGCCTTCCTTGTTCTGTTTTGCATGGCACGTCAAAACTGGTATCTTTGAGAAGCAGGGTCTGGTCACCTGCAGGAGGTGTGCTACGGTCTAGTCTGTTTCCTGAGACCAGCAAAGTAAAATGAAAAGGAGAAGCCTGCTCTGAAGTACAGAACTAGAACTGCCAGCCCAATATCAGTAGTCTGAGGAAAGGTCTGTAAAGGCAGACAGGGCACATATATTGTAAAGTAAAATAACCATAATAAATGCAAAGGTTCTCATCTTTTGAATGACAGCACCTACTACACTTCCCTGAGACTGACCAGGCTCAAACAGCTTCCTCAATTGCACCACAAAGTAGGAGGAAAGATATGAAAAAGAGTTTAGCAAGTGGAGTCAGCTCTCTGTGCATCTTGATCTGGTCTACTTCAAGTCGTTGTGCTTCTAGGATAAATTTAATTTACCAATTCTCATGTTTTGAGGCCAGAAGGAACCATTATAATGATCTACTCTGAGCTCCTTTAGAACACAGACCTTAGAATAATACCCCGCTAAAAGAACAATGAAGATATAGTGCAACAGATCCTGGCATGGGTTAGTAACGCATGTACATACCAGGGTTCTGGGCAGGCTTATATGGTACATGCTGCTGCATCTTCACTGCTATTTTTAATTGAACTAGCTAGATTAAAACTACTGTGGGTATACCTGCCTGAGCGGCAGTCACACTGCCCTGTGACTCCTAGGAGATATTAGTTAAATAATAAGAGGTAGATAAAAGGCTAGCTGAGAATAGCTTATAATTTTAAAAAAAGAAGAAGAAGAAAGAAGTGAAGACTTGGCCAATCATCACTTTGACCACTTTACTGGTACGTACCAATTCTTTCCTACACCCTTCATCAGTCTGTCATTTTAGACTGAATGCTCGCTGAGCTGGACTTTGCCTTCCTATATTTGTTAGCACAGCACCTAGCACACTTTTAGGCACCTCTGAATATAAATAATAAAGTACAGCATCCAAAACATGAGACAAGTAGCTTCCCTGCAAACTGGGGGCACATCTCATACCTGCATTGTTCCAGAGTTCCCAAGTTTATGCCTGTGTGTTTAGGAGAGGTAGCAAATTGGGCCTTGTCTACACAAGAAACTTTCACTAGTTTAAATCAGTTTTTTAAATGATTTAAACAGGTGCAAACCCCTGTGTGAACATTTCAGTTTAAGAGTGGCTTATTTTACTTTATTTTAAGCATCAACTTTAAGCTAAGTCCAAATTAGTAACTCTTAAACAGCACCTGTTCCAGCCAGCGGTACATCCTCAGTGGGTGGCACTGGTCAGCTTTGTCCTCTGCCCGAAGCCACTACAGGGAAGGGAGACCAAGGCAGGCTAGACCCATTCCTGTCTGAAGGAGGCAAGAAAGTACAAGGAGCTGTGCAAGATAACACACTGCAGCCAAGGTGAAAGCACTTCAGGTCACCCTGGGTGGAAAAAGGAGGAGGTTTGGGACTGGTTACCTGCCCTAGAGGCTACGGGGTGCTGACATCTGACCTTTGGTCATTGCCTATCCACCATAAATTGGGACCCACCCAAATTTCCATTCCTAGCTACAACACTAGTGTGGACAAGGCTAGAGCATTTAGCCTTGCTGAAAGCAAGTTCAGTCACAATGGCAGCTGCGAACACTTGCGCACTGTTGCAAATTCTTGTGAGTGGGGAATGTCACAGGCACGTTAGACATGTTGGCACTGCCAAAATGCTCTATTATTAACAAGGCTTATGACTACGTATGTTACTTAGCTATTGCCCTTTCCCCTGTGAAGTACTGTCTTCCATTCAGCTTTTGAATTTACCCTTTAATGCTGGATTTTTAGAACCTCTTTCTCCCCTGGTCGGAGGAAAACATCTTGGGTGAAATAAAAATTCCCATTCCCAGAATGTGACCAAGATCTCATTACAGGAGATTCCAAAATTATGACTAATCCAAAACTTACATTCCTACTACACAAGTGATTAAAAATGACACGTTTATTAATAGACATCCAATTCTATTATAATGATTGTTATTGTGTGTACACAAAGAATTGGCAAGGAGTTAGGACCCTGAGGGAAAGAAGCAGCAGGAAACTGGAGTTAAGATTCCAATAACCTGTTGGCTGCACATACACGGAAAGGTCACAGTGTTTCTCCCGGAAATGAATCGCTGTTCACATTCCAGTAAAGCGGATGCTTTGTTATAAAAAAATATAGTGTTTCTCTTCCATCTGTCCACTCTGGTGGGGGGGGGGGGGGAGAAGGGGAAGTATTTTCTTAAGCCAGAAAACCCCCAAAATACTAAAGGACAGACACTTCAAGACACATGGTACAAGACAACAGCAAGGAAAAATCATCATCATGCTCACAAGACATGTTTTCATTTCACACTCAAAATTCCCCAAGACATCTTATGGAAGATCTCCATAACATAACCCTTATGTTTCAATTTATTTGTTCTTAGACAACAGAAGGACATCAGCACACATCCTCTAGACCGCTCTGTGGCATTGTATGCCACTGAATACAAATAAATCCTGCCTCTAAGATGATGGAGGAGCAAACAGAAACTCATTTGAAATGGCTTTCAGACCAAGACTATAGGGTGGTTATGAGCCCTCTCCTGCAAAGTTCAATCCTCTTGCTCTTATTATTCAGTATCTAGTTGTTGAAGCTACTGAGAGCGCGGTGCCAGCAAGATGCAGACAGTACCCTACAATACACCTCTTTTACCGCAAATGTAAACAGCACAGTAACAGGGTGGTCTGTCCACTTTATGAGCAGTGGAGCCTGGGGGCCACCCAACACCTGTTCCATGATGTGCCCTCTTTATGAAAACCGGTGTTCTAGGAATCAGCAGCCAAGCTGGGAATGGGGCCAGATGTTAATCAGGTGCCCCCTGACATGCTAAAACCCAGTTCTGAGCTGGGGAAGGGAAACAGAAGCATAGGGTTAGGGCCGTGGAAAGGGCTCCTGGATGGGAACCAGAATCTGCATGTTGGTGGGCTGAGGATATCTGCCATAAGTAAGCCCCTTTGTTTTCAGTTTAAACCAATTTTTACAGAAAAATTCCCGGGTTCACAAAAAGTATTATTCATTTTTTTCTTATTTTCACCCTACTTTTGTATCATTAAAATATATAAAAAATAACTTGTTTTATTAGGAAAATACAATACCTTGCATGAGATTACGATAATACATTAGTCTTTGTCTATATGCAAAGCTGCCTGTTGAAGTAAGGCTATGTATTAGTTTAGAAGATACACACTATAAACAAACAGGCAGGCACACAAGCTCTGAAGTGTGTGTGCTTCTGAACGTACTGATGAATTTCACGCCCACCACGTACACATTTCAAGCTGTTCACAGATAACAGTTTAAAGATTTGACACACTAAAATGAACAAAAATCTCTATCAGAATATGTTTCAGAACATAAGGAAATATTCAAAAGCTTTAAAAAAAACAAAAACAGGAGAAAAGAATGAAGTTGAGTATATGTGCTGCAAATGGTGTGGCCCAAGTATTAAATGTAAATATTTATGGGCTAATAGTTCTAAGTATACAACAGCAAATGGTTTATTCAAATGAAAAGTTTTATTTGGGGATTAGAGATGTTTTGTTTTCTTAAACTCAGAGGTGGCATTGTGTTTTGAGTTCTGTTTTAGTTCTGAAGCAAATCACATTGATGAACGGAATTCAAAGCTACTGAATACTTTTTCCCCGTCTTTCCATCCACCAAAATAAACCCTGATATTTACCCAGAAAAATTAATAGTTTTTGCCATGATTTTCACCTGTTTTTATTGTTGTGGTAATGAACACTGATAAATTCCCGGGAAAAATTAAATAGAAGAAAAACTGAAAATGAAGGGCCCTAGCCATAAGCTACAGCACAGCCGCACACCAAAGGAGAAATAGATTGTGAGTCTAGAGACCAAGGGAAGCTCCTTGGAGCAGGATCAGAACTCAGATGCTGGTGGGATGAGGAAGCCTGACTGAATCACAGCCCAGCTGAGGAGCTCCTAAACCAGGGGTCGGCAACCTTTCAGAAGTAGTGTGCTGAGTCTTCATTTATTCACTCTGATGTAAGGTTTCGCGTGCCAGTCATACATTTTAATGTTTTTAGAAGGGCTTTTTCTATAAGTCTATAATATATAACTAAACTATTGTTGTATGTAAAATAAATAAGGTTTTTAAAATGTTTAAGAAGCTTTGTTTAAAATTAAAATAAAATGCAGAGCCCCCCGGACCAGTGGCCAGGACCCAGGCAGAATGAGTGCCACTGAAATTCAGCTCCCATGCCGCTTTTGGCACACATGCCGTAGGTTGCCTATCCCTGTTCTAAACCAAGTGGAAGCAGTTTGAGAGTCTAAAGACCAGGGCACAAGAAAACTGTGGGAAAGACTCCCCAGAGACGTCAGGGGCTGGAGCATGACAGTCAGGGTGCCTGTACTGCCTTACCATGCCCTAAGGGGATGCGCTCTGGGACTGAACCCTGCTACAAGGACGTCTCCCAGTTATCTTAATGTCAGGAAGAAATCAGAACCTGGATGAAGAGCAGCTGGCTAACGCTGAACTCAGGTAAGAGTCAGGCAATGCTGGTAAGAAGAGGAGAAGGCTTCAAAGAACTTGCCTCTTCTGTAACACCCCTCACTGATGAGGGCTTGATCTGTCCTTGGATTCTCCAACTGGTTTTCAGGGTTTGGGATCTTTTTGCAATTCTCAGGGCCAATGGGTGCCACAAAAGCCATGGGGGTAAACAATGTCTTCTTCCAACTGTAAATGGACAGAAGATTGTGTCCCATCCCATTGGACATAGGCTGCTCATAGAGATCCATGAATTCATTACCTTTTGGCTTGATTACTTCCATCTCATATCTAAGATAGAAGCTCCAGCTCATATAAAAAGCAGCAGCCAGTTTCCTTAGCATCACAAGTCACTGTTAATAAGTCAGTGCAATGATGTTCCACTCTCTGCAATGACTTCCCATTGAATACAGAATTTGGTTCAAGATTAGGGTGACCAGACAGGAAGTGTGAAAAATCATGATAGGGAGGTGGGGAGGGTAATAGGAGCCTATATAAGAAAAAGACCCAAAAATCATGACTGTCCCTATAAGATCGGGACATCTGGTCACCCTATTCAAGATCCTGTCTTGGTGTTCAGAGCCCTCCATTAGGGCTGTTCATAGCTGACCAAGCGACCTCCTCTCTTTCTCTCTCCACACTATATTTCAATGGAACATTCATCCTGTTGACCAACAGAGGAAGGTTTTCATAAGAGATATGCACCTAATTATAGATCTAACTCAGTGATAGGAGTGGCCACAAGCCTACCTACTTCCAAAAACTAAATGCAAAACTCATTTCCTTGACGTAACTCTGCTTCAATAAATTCTTCACCCACACAAACAAATACATGTTTCAAAACCATATACATTAACCAAGCTATTTTTACAGGCTGGGAAAAGAGAGGGAGAGAGATTAATTGTTTCTGTTTTTAAACAGTGGGCAAAATTTAGATATTATATTGACTGGATGGACAATATAAACTACCTAGACAGACAGATTTGGGGCTAAATTCTTACACATAGCTCCTTTGGCTTCTTTAGGGCCTTCTGAGTGAATGAGTAAGATGAGCAGGATTTAACACTCAAGATCAAGACTTATTTTTGACTGGAGCCAGGAATTCCTGGAGGATATAGCTACAGTTTTCTCTAGGCGCAGATCATCAAAGGAATTTAGGCTCCTAACTTCCACTGGTTTCAATGGAAGTCAGGAGCCTAAATACCTTTTAGGATCTGGGCCCAAGTACTTTTAGTATCAGAAAAAATAAGCTAAAGAGTTATTTTCCTGTGATTAAATAGGTTTTAGCAGAATATTTAACTAGGAAAAAGATCACCTGATCTTAAATTATCCAAATGGAGCACCTTTCCTTGATTCCAAAACCAAGAGCCTGTACATGCTACAGATCACATATGTGGTGGAAGTGATATCAATAGGATATATTGCAGAGCCATGACACATTGAATTAGTCACCTGCCCTCTGCCAACGTCTCCATTTGGGCCAGGATTACTTAAAACATTCCACACCTCTGAGCAACTTCTAACAAGTTGTGTTTTGTTTTTTAAAATCAACCAGCTAGAGAAATGTTTCCTTCTTTTCCCCCAAATGTCAAGAAATTACAAAGAGATATGATAAACATGTAAGAGTTTGTGGTGTCCCACACTAAGGTAATCAGGGATAGAATTAAGAGGTGTTTCATTAAAAGAAGTTAGAAAAAGGAGCCGGTACTTCTTGATAACAGCATATACCTCCAGGGCAACAGCCCCACAACTGATCTACCAATACCAAACTGGTTAACTAAAGACCACTAGCAATCATGATGGCAAGGTTCCAGATAGCAACAGCCACATACATCTCCATGCTGAAGGGAGCTCTCATGTAGGTGTTCCACTACTACAGCTCTGGGGTGAGCTCTGCACAGATTTCTAGTAAAGCGAGCTCTCTCATCCTGAAGTACTGCTACCACTGCTGATCTTCCCAGGTCTGCAGCACTATCCTGTTCCACCAGTAAGTGCTGGTCACCTGAGTCCAGAAGTGGCAGCTCACTGAGAGAAGCCAATCCTGAAAAAGTTCGTAGAGAGGTCACTGCTCAATTTCAGCCTCCTCCTGTGCTCATATTGCTACAGCACCACCATGGCGGTCTTTCAAGTTACCCAAAGCACGACTGCCAATACATGTGCATCTGCCAGCTTATATTAACTACCATCAGGATCACAGCACTCAGTCATGTCTCCCCCATGCAGCCTGATAGCAGTTTGACAATGGCGCTGGCTTGCAAAAGCCAGATGAATGATGGGATAAAAGGAGAGGAATCATGGGAATTTTTTCATTTGACCTCAAGTCCCAGAATTCCAGTGGTTTCTAGTAGGTATCCTACTATGTGCCACAAGAAAAATCCCCAAATGCATAGAGCCTAGTGGCAGAACATTGCACCATGGGATTTCTGTCCTGAATGCTGTCCACATATTTCAGTAAAACAGCACCTTGTGGACAAGATGATTCAAAAGGGAAGCAGCTTCAATTGGCATAAAGCAGAGAGGACAAGCTGCTTTTGGAACAATTGTTCCTGATCAGTTAATACACAAAAACAATCTGAAACAACTTTCAAGTGTCAACAAGCCCTGAGAGAGACCGTGGAAGGTAAAGATAATATTTACCCAGCCACATCACAAAATCAGGGAGCAAGAAGAAACCAGAAAGTTTATAGAGGATCCGACTTAAGCATACTATTTCATGTACCACAAGGACAAAAAAGACATGACATTTTTCCACTGGGATGGCCTTAACGAATTGTGGGCAAAATGCACCTTAAAAAAAAAAAAAAAAAAAAAAATCACATAATTCTAATGACTATCTTTTTCAAACATGCACTTCAAAGAAGATATTATTTCAGCCATCACAATCTCGAAACAACTAGATCTAGGAAGTAATACTTGTAACTTTATCATGTGAAAGTGGGAACTTCTTCTTTCAGGTTGTAAAGAAGCATTAATCTCTAACTCTAGCATTCATGTTGCCGCCAAAGAGGAAGAAAATGGGGGTTTTAGAATACACAAGCAAAATTTCAGTGGTGGCTATCGATTAACTGCCATATCTGGAACTTTGGACTTCTCCTCATGAACTCGCCTAGAAGTAGTATAAACACATGCAAGTAATACAGCTGCATTATTTATTATTTAGGCATATAAATTCAAAATCTATTAAAATTCTGGCAGAATTTCTTAATGAATTTTCAGTCTTATGAACAGTTGTGGATATATTATATGTCATATTAAAACAAACTAATATTAGGTGTTCAGTACTGAGTTTATAAGAAAATGACAGAAAAGTGAACAACACTGTATGAATTTGTGAAAACCAAAATGGCTATTTAAAAAAAATCAAGATGGGAAAGAAGAGAGCAAAAAGTTGTGGGTGGAGGCAAAATTCAATGGGGGGGAGGGGTTTAAAAAGTTATGTTATAAGTAGTTATGAATATATTTGTCTATCCATCAGATGTCTCTGACATAAGATTATGAGCTCTTTGGGCCAGGAACTGTCTTTTTGTTCTCAGTTTGTGCAGTGCCTAGCACAATGGCCCTGGTCCATAAGATGCTACTCTATGCTCCCAGATGCTACATTAATAACAATTATAATATTTTTAAGGGGCCTGATTCTGATCTCATTTATGCTCCAAGTCTATTTACACTGATGGATGTGAGGGTGGAATAAGGGTCAAGCTGTATGCGATCTAGTGCCCTAGTGACATGGATACACCACTTACAATGTTTTTAGAAAAGCTCAGAGGAATTAAAGCCTTATTTGATAAAGCTGGGCATAATGCAGTACATGACTTCTTATTTATAGCCAATGGCAGCAGTTTATCAAAGAAAAAAAAACCTATGACGTCACAGTAACAGTGTTCTGTGTGATATAATTTTGCTTAACAGTCTAGTACAGGGAGAAATGATTTCTCTGTTGTTACAATTAGTACTTTATACTATACTGGAGAAGCAAGTCCTGTGATAGCTAACAAATTTGCAAGAAAGGCATATTCTGAAAGAGAATCAGTAATAGTTTTATACCAAATGTGGGATCTCAAATGGAAGAAGTCCCCAGTATACATATAACAATCACACCCTTGAGCACATACTGCAATAGTTCAAATCTAATTCATTTACCTATGTTTCATTAAAAAATAAAAAAACCTACATCCCTTCACTCCAGTAAACCCCAAACCAGTGGCCCATTCTGCAGGAACTAGGTCTGGCAATAACCACTACGCACTGATCTATACTACTACTACACAGTAGTGCCTTGACTGTGTTACAATATGGTTTGCTTTTCCTGCAGGCACAAGACCAAATCCTGTTGCAACTTTGGTACAATTATTGTATCATTTGCCCCAAACCATATTGGCTGGGTCTGCACTAAGATTTTCTTAAAATCTCCCACCCATTGCACTAGCTAGCACTAATATTGCTGGTGAGAGTTCTAGCCTAGACCTGTGGCTAGCTTGGCTCAGGGGATCCCCCCCTCACGTAACTTAGTGGTATGAATACAAATAGTCAACTTCCACGTTTTCCCTCACCCTTGCTACTGCAACAGGGGGAGAGCTACCTAAAATTGCCACGGTAGGCCTGGATTTGAAGAGAGAATACCAGAGTATATAGCCCATGGCACCGCATATGACCGTCCCTATTAAGTGGCAGAGGTGTGGCAGCGGTGCATTAACATCCACTCGAACACATATCAAGAAACTCATTATCCCTTTCGGCGCTTCAAAGACCATTAACTCAAGACAGTAATTGCTTGTCGATAGGGGAACTGCTAAAACTGACCGGCGGCCCCTGGTTCTCGGCAGCAGCTCCAGCTTTAGTAGGGGAGCCAATGATTCCCGTCCTAGGCCACCCTAAAGCAAAGGCTGCTCCCTTGGACCCAGACGGTTGTGAACGAGGATTCCCTGTCTCCAAACCCCAACATCCCCATCCCCGGCTGGCGCTGAGCCCCAGACCCAGGCTACCCGGTGCATCTGCCTCCTCCCCACGGGGGCACGAGCGCCTCAGGGTGACAGCCACCAAGTGCCGGCCCTGGCAGATCAGAGAATGAAATGACCCCCCCGCGGGGCCATGGAGCCCGCCCGCCGGGACTGCAGCGAGGACGCGCCCGCCGGATAGCGCAGCTGGGGCCCCTACGTGCCCCGCTAGCCCCGTCCACTCGGAGGGGCAGCTACCAGCCTCCGCTCGGAAACGAAACCCAGCTCCGCCCCGCTCTCGGCCAGCAGCCGCGCCTGCCCTACTCACACCAACAGCGGCGGCTCCCGCGCTCCGCCCGCTCCCCAGCAGCGGTGTCGGCACGGGCTCGGTAGACAGCAGCCCCGCCACAGCCGCTCTCCTAGCCTAAGGCAGCCGTGGGCGGGGGCCCGGCGCTCATGTGACCCGCAGCGGGAGGAGCTGCGGCTGCAGCGAGGGCACGTGGGTGGGGAAGCACACAGGGGAGGCCGTGGAGCAATTGCTGAGCGCTGCTGGGGAGGCGGGAAGGAGGACAGTGATCTGCGCTGGAGGCGGATGGGGTCTGCTGGGCACTGGCGTGTGCGGCTGCACAGTCTGACACGCCATCCTGCGGCGGCTGGAGCAGCACAGCTGTGCTTCCTGGGGGGTCACAACAGGTGCCTCTGGCTGGGTTTCCTGTGTGAATCAGGTAGGGTGACCGCACAGCCGGATATTAGGGGCGTTGTCTAATACATGCAACTATACCCCCCCCCCCCAAAAAAAAAGTGTCCTGATTTTTCACTTTTGCTATCTGGTCACCCAATCTGATTTAGCATAAAGCAAAGTTCAGTACTGGTGAGCTCTGTGCAAGCCAAAAGCTTGTCTTTCTCACCAACGGAAGTTGGGCCACTAAAAGATATTACCTCACCCACCTTCTTTTTAAAACAACCCCTTGATATTATTCTGCCCTCCACTCTGGTTGCCTAACCACCCATTTGAGGATCCTGCTTCTTGTCTGCAAAGCCGTAAATAGGCTAGAGCAGTCGTTCTTAACCTTTACTGCAGCTTGCACCCCTTTGGTTCTCAAAATATGTTCTTGCGCCCCTTATCAAAAAGCGTTGAAGTAGTTCAGTTCTTTAAACCTAGATATATTTTTAGTTTGTATATTACAGTAATCGTTAAAAAATGTACAATGTTAATAAATACATAGGTTTGGTGAAACAAAGTAGTTGTACTTACGTGCCTGTGCTTAATTTGTGTTTTTAATGATTTACCTTCTAAAAAAAATTGGCATGTCTCGCACCCCCAGAAAGGGCATCTCGCACCCCAGGTTAAGAACCACTGGGCTGGAGCCTAGTTACCTGAGGGTATGTGAAAATGCAATTAGACACCCATGACTGATGCTGCTGCAGCAGATGTTTTCAAGGGGACAATAAGGCTGATGGACCCCAGATTGGGGACAGGTACTCTCAGCTGTGGAATTTATTGCCTCCATAAATTTACAACCTCTGGAGCCTGAGTTTTGTCATCTTAAGGGCATCATGCAAGGCTTATCTCCTTCAGCTAGCCTTTTGCAGAGCACTTAGTTGTGAAATGGCCAGTTAGGTGCCCTAGGTAGAGGTCACCTATATTTTATTTCTGGTGAGTTAGGCCCATTTGGGGGCTTAGAAGTACATGGGACCACAACAGACTGGCAACCATACAGTGTACCAGACTGTACCAGGCCAGGTTGTGACAAACAGAATTAAGGAACAAAAGATTTTCTATCTTAGATATAAAATAAATGACCCAAGACTGCAGATACCTTCATATGTAAAGATTTCACTCAGGCATAGTAGCGCTCTGAATCTCTCAAATGTATCAAGGCAGAACATCTTTTCTTCTAGGAGTCTGGCAAATCAAACTTCCCTTTATTCCCTCTACAAGAAAAGTTGGATTTTTTAAGTCTTTTATTTAAGAAAAAAAAAGTTAATTTAAGAGAGACACATCCAGCTCATTTTAATTTAAATATAGATTTTGGGAAGGAATGCATTCTGAGTCCAGGATGGCAACAGTAGTGGCTGTCAGTGAGGAAAGGCAGAGGCAAGCCGCAAAAAACACATTTCAGGAATCTACCCCAATTGTTACCGTAGATGTTGTAGTCTAGCAACTTCTTTAAAAAGAGGGAGGGATAGCTCAGTGGTTTGCGCATTGGCTTGCTAAACCCAGGGTTGTGAGTTCAATCCTTGAGGAGGCCATTTAGGGAACTGGGGTAAAAAAAATCTGTCTGGGGATTGGTCCTGCTTTGAGCAGGGGGTTGGACTAGATGATCTCCTGAGGTCCCTTCTAACCCTGATATTCTGTGATTCTATTCTAAGGAAAACAATGAGTAAGGAATTCAGATGGGCCCATAAGCCAGTGATCAGCTAAGGCAGGGGTGGCTAACCTGTGGCTCCTGAGCTGCATGCGGCTCTTCAGAGGTTAATATGAGGCTCCTTAGTACCTAGGCCCGGATTCCGGGGCTGGAGCTATAGATGCTAACTTTCCGATGCTCACTGCTCAACCCCAAGCCCTGCCCCCACTACACCCTTTATCTCAAAGCCCCTTCCCCTGAGCCTGCCATGCCCTCGCTCCTCCCCCCAATAGCCTCCTGCACAGGTGAAACAGCTGATTGCGGGGAGAGGGGAGAGTAGGTGCTGATTGGTGGGGGCTGCTGGCAGGCAGGAGGCACTGGGGAGCAGATGGGGGGCTGCTGGCATATTACTGTGGCTCTTTGGCAATGTACATTGGTAAATTCTGGCTCCTGCTCAGATTGGCCGTCCCTGAGCTAAGGGGTGCGAAGTATAGTGTAGAGTCCAGGGACTTGGTAAATCATGCCTTGCTGTTCTCATGTCCTTTTGGAATGTTTTTCTTGTAAGGATATTAAAATAGCAACTACTTGCATCTTTAGTATTTTTTACCTAAATCACACACTGGATTGCTGTCTATTAGAGTTTACAATAGTTTATTGAAACAACGTTGTGTGAAAATGCTGGGGGGAGGGAGGAGTTCTCAGGTGCAGTGCAGTAGCTTTACACCACATTCTAGTGCAGTGTAATCTCTCCCTAAAACCATCTTAACCAACCCACAGAGATCACCCCAGTGTAAGGGTGATCCTCCAGTGCTGACAACACAATACAGGGACTCTTACTCCACTCTCTTTCCCTACTACCATATCAGGGAATACAGGACATGGCCTGAGAACACCCATGTGTGATGTTGCAGTCCATATGCTTTATGGAAATATGCTTATGAATATGACATAACTGGTATATGCTTTATGCTAAATACCCCTTGTATGGTGTCATTAGAAAACTTGTAATTTACTAAGTGTGTTCATCCTATTAGTTTGCATGTGTTATTTCTATATCTGGAGTTAGGAGAATAAGATATACATTTGTATCACTAATGTAAACATATGAAGAGAAGGCCATTAAGGGTGCTCCAGAAAAAAACAGTTACCATTTCCGTAACTGGTGTTCTTTGAGATGTGTTGCTCATGTCTATTCCACAATAGGTGTGCGTGTTCGCCACGTGCACCGGTGCTGGAAGTTTTCCCCCTAGCAGAACCCGTAGGGGGGAGCGCCCCCCCCAGCCCCTGGAGTGGCGCCTGTCTGGCACGGTATAAGGGGAGCTGCGGGCTCCCCCCACCCTCAGTTCCTTCTTGCCAGACAACTCTGACAGAGGGGAAAGAGGGTGGGATGTGGAATAGACATGAGCAACACATCTCAAAGAACACCGGTCACGGAAAAGGTAACTGTTTTTTCTTCGTCGAGTGATTGCTCATGTGTATTCCACAATAGGTGATTCTAAGCTATATCTGTTGGAGGTGGGTAGGAGTTCACAAGTTCCCAGGACGAAGGACAGCCCTGCTGAACCCGGCATCATCCCTGGTCTGGGGGACGATCGCATAGTGCGAGGTGAACGTGTGAACCGACGACCACGTGACGGCCTTACAAATGTCCTGGATGGGGACATGGGCCATGAAGGCAGCCAAAGAGGCCTGTGCCCGGGTCAAGTGTGCCCTCACAATGGGTAGTGGGGGGACGCCCGCCAGCTCATAACAGGAACGGATGCACGAAGTGATCCAATTGGAAAGCCGCTGAGTGTAAATCGGCTGGCCCCTCGCGCACTCAGCCGAGGTGACAAACAGTTGTGAGGACTTTCTGAACAGCTTAGTCCACTCAAGGTAGAAAGCCAGAGCCAGCCGCACGTCGAGCGTGCGGAAGCGGCGTTCCTCACTGGATGCGTGAGGCTTGGGGCAGAGGACCGGTAGAAAAATGTCCTGACTCACGTGGTAGGCGGAGACCACCTTCGGGAGGATACGGGGCGTGGACGGAGGTGGACCTTGTCCTTATGAAAGACCGTGTACAGCAGTTCAGAGGTCAAGGCCCTGAGCTCCGAGACTCACCTGGCCAATGTGATAGTAACCAGGATGGCCACCTTCCACGAGAGGTGAGACCAGGAGCATGTGGCCAGTGCTTCAAACGAGGGCCCGTGAGACGAGCCAACACCAGGTTTAGATCCCACTGTGGAACCAGAGGTCTAGAATACGGGAAAGACTGGCCTTAAGGAACTGGCGAGTCACAGCATGAGAAAACACCATGTGTCCTTGCACCGGCGGATGGAAGGCCAATATGGCCGCCAGGTGCACCTTGACGGACGAGGGCGCCAGGCCCTGGGTCCTCAGGTGGAGGTAATCAAGGATAAGCTGGATCGGGGCGGTCACCAGGAAGACACCGTGGTCTGTCGCCCACCTAGAAAACCGGGATCACTTCGCCAAATAAGTGCAGCAAGTTGAGGGCCGTCTACTTTCAAGGAGGACACGCTGAACTTGCTCTGAGCACGTCCTTTCCTCTCCACCTAACCATTGAGCAGCCACGCCGTAAGGTGAAGAGCCGCTAGGTTGTGGTGGAGGAGGTGGCCTGGTCATGTGAGAGCAGGTCCGGGCGGAGCGGCAATGGCCACGGCGGAGCTACCGCCTGGCCCGTGAGGGTCCCGTACCAATACTGCCTGGGCCACGCCGGGGCAATCAGAAGGACTTGGCCCTTGTCCAGCAGGGTCCTGGAGAAGATCAAGTCAATTAGAGGGAAGGGGGGGAAGGTGTAGAGAAGCCGGCCTGACCAAGACCGGGAGATAGCGCCCCTTCCCAGCCCCTCCCCCCCAGACCAGAACTCCAGCATCGCCGGTTCTTCCGAGTCGCGAATGGGTCCACCTGGGGAGTTCCCCATCTTCGGAAGAGCCAGTGGGCTTCTTTCAAGTGGAGGAACCACTCGTGTTGCGAGGAGAAGTCTCTGCTCAAGCGATCTGCCCTCTCGTTGCGGGCGCCCGGTAAGTGGAAGGCCTTCAGGTGGATGTTGTGAGCTATACAGAAGTCCCACAGCCTGAGGGCTTCGAGGCAGAGGTGTGGGCCCCGCCTGGCCTGTTGATATAGAACATCAAGGCCATGTTGTCTTTGAGGACCCTGACTACCTTGCCCTCCAAGTGCGAGCGGAAGGCCATACGCGCCAGCCGCACCGCCCTGAGCTCCTTGACGTCTTTATGTGTAGGGTCAGGTCCTGAGCCAGCCACAGGCCTTGGGTCTGAAAGCCCCTCACATGGGCCCCCCAACCCAGGTCCGACGCATCGGACACCAGCTCCAGCAACGGGAACCTGTCCCTGAACGGGACCCCTTGGAGCATGTTGTTCGGGGTGGACCACCATCGCAGGGAGGTAATCACAGCGTCCGGCATGGTGAGGACCTTGTCCATCCTGTCTATGGCCTGGGAGAAATTCGAGGCCAACCAGAGCTGGAGGGGCCTCATCCTGAGTCTGGCATGATGGACCATGTACATGCACACCGACATATGACCCAAGAGCTGCAGGCAAACCCTGGCTGTTGTCACTGGGAACCGAGCCGATGAGACATTTCAGTGTCTTGAACCTGTCTGGCTGGAGGGAGGCCCTGGCCGACACTGCATCCAGGAGCTCCCTGATAAATTCTATGCATTGGACCGGGACTAAGGTGGACTTGGTGTTGTTTACCAGTAGGCACACGGTGGTGCCCGTGGACAGAAGGAGTGCCATGTGATCCCTCACCTGCGACCAGGAGGTGCCCTTGACAAGCCAATCGTCCAGATAGGGAAATATCTGTACCTCCCGTCATGTGAGGTAGGCCACTACCACCGACATGCATTTTGTAAACATTCTGGGGGCAGTGGACAGCCCAAACGGGGAGGACCGTAAATTGGTAGTGATTCTGTCCCACCACAAAACGGAGGAAGTGCCTGTGCCCCTCAAATATGTGGATGTGGAAGTATGCGTCCTGTAGATCGAGGGCAGCGTATCAGTCCCCGGGATCCAGGGAGGGGATGATGGAGGCCAGGGAGACCATGCAGAACTTGAGCTTCACCATGTGCTGGTTCAGACCCCGTAGGTCCAGTATGGGCCTGAGACCCCCTTTGGCCTTCAGAATAAGGAAATAGCGGGAGTAGTATCCCTTGCCCATGAACTCTTCAGGCACCGCCTCTATCGCTCCTAGTTCTAGGAGCCGCCCCACTTCCTGCTCGAGCAAAGCTTCGTGCGAGGGGTCACCCAGGAGGGACGGGGGCGGGGGGTGGTTGGGCAGGGAGGAGGTAAACTGGAGGGTGTAACCCCGGGAGATGGTGTTTAGGACCCATCGGTCCGAAGTGAGCTGAGACCATTCCAGAGGAAAGCACACAACCGGTTGGAGAAGGGAAGCTTTATTGGGGTTGGATCCCTGATGAGGACTGGCAGATTGCCCCTGAGCATCCTGTCAAAATCGCCTTTTCTCCACCTGCTTGGCCTCGGAGGGTCCAGGCTGAGGGGCAGGCCAAGACTGCCTGTGAGGGCATCTCTTATAGTCCCGTTGCTTCTTATGGGTGGCCTTGTACTTCGGGAGGGCGGCCGGGGTCGGAGTCTGCTGCGGCTTGAACTTAGGTTTTACCGGAGCCGGGATATAGAGGGTCGTGCGGGAGTCCTTCATGCCATACAGCCTTGTATCTGTTTCCTCTGCGAACAAAGCTTTCCCATCAAACGGGAGATCCTACATGGAAGATTGCACCTCGCTGGAGAGCCCGGAGAGCAGGAGCCATGACACCCATCTCATGGACACCGCAGAAGCCATTGAATGTGTGGCCGTGTCCGCAGCATCAGAGGCAACCTGCAGGGAAGCCCGAGCTGCTGTTGCCCCCTTCCTCCACCAGCGCCCTGAACTCCTTCTTATCGCGCTCCTGGAGGGATACCTCCAATTTAGGCAGGGAGCCCCACAGATTACATTCGTACTGACCCAAGAGGGCCTGATGGTTTGCCACTCGTAACTAGAAGCTCGACGACGAATACATTTTTCTTCTGAAAGAGTCCAACCTCCGAGAGTCTTTGTTCTTTGGGTTCAGTGCTGGCTGACCCTGTCGTTCCCTGTGGTTGACCGACTTGACCACCAGGGAGTTGGGCGCCGGGTGGGTATATAGATATTCATGCCCTTTATGTTGTACTTAAAGTACTGCACAGGATCTTTTCAGGGGGAATAAGACAAAATGCCACATTTATTAGTAATACATGTATTCATTAACACTGTATCATATGCATATAATATATTACACTTACACTCACACACACACATAAACACGCTCCGTCTTGTTGTTACCAATTAGTTGCTCCCCTTAACTTCACTGGCCAGGTGAGTTAGATGGGGGAGGGGGTGGAGCCGGGCTTCTGCCGATCCGGATCGATGCTCCCATGTTGACAAGACGAGACCCGGGGTCCTCTGCAAGACACCTCACTTTTATAGCAGCTTTCCTCTTATGCAAATCTATACCAGATTCAAACTCTGTGTCTGTGTCCATTGGTCCTTTGTGCTGCTTTCTTTTGAGTGTTGTCCCAATGCTGCAAAGAGGGTGTTTCCAAAAGAAGGTGCTTGCTTCTAACCCCCGAGGCCCTCGTATGTCTGCTTGTCTTTAATGAGCCCACTTGACACGTTTTATTGTCCTTGGGTCTGGCTCCCAGCCCCTCTCCAACAGTTGAGGCTGTCTGGAGGTGCTGCCTTCCATGCCTTGCTCATCCACACCTCATTCATTCAACAGGGCAATTGATTAAGAGTGGGTGGGGAGAGCTCTTGTTCTACTGCTAGCAAAAAGAAATTTTTCTTCTATCTTATTCTATCCTTAGGGGCTATAATATTATACCAAGGGCAATGCAAAGTTTCTAAATGAGGCTTTGATACAAAGTCACATGAAAACAGAGGTCACAGGTGGGTAGACCCACCACAAGGTTATATGAAGAGGCACAATGTAAAGTCATATGAAAATTATCAGAGATTGATCTACATTGTGTGGGTACAAAGTACTTGCGTTGTGCCTTTTTTGATATAGGGGCCAACAAGGCTGGTGTCTGGCACTGGGCATTTGAAATTTTAACCATCCCTTCATGGAGCGGCAAGGCCACCCTACCCGGTGCTGATGGGGACAACACGTTGAACAGGGAGTCCGAGGGCTCCTCCATCTCCTCTGTCTGGAGGTGGAGGCTTGCTGCCACCCTCTTTAAGAGCTTTTGGTGGGCCCTGAAGTCCTCCTGTGGGATGGAGGGAGGCGGGGCCGCAATCGCCTCCTCCGGGCAGAGCAAAGTGGCCGGTGCAGTGCTTTGAGTGTCAGCTGGCACTGGAGGATCCACCACCTGGTGGGACTCCGGGCACGGTACCGAGGACGAGCGTCCCACCAACTCCTTTGTTGGGGGTCTGGAGAGGGAGGCCGATGATGCTTCCAAAGCTCCAGCCACCAAGCGAGCTCCCACCGGGGGCTGCGCCGGAGGCCACGGTGCCCGCTGGTACCACTGGGCTGGCCATGATGCTCGGTGCCACTGCACGTGCTGTGGCACTGCCAGGGCCAACTGTCCAGGTTGGCCGGTCTGACCCGTCGAAGGACGGCTATGAATGGAGACAAGGCTGGTGTAGGATCCGCTGCTGTCTCTCGACCAGGAGGAGTGGCAGTGCTGGGATTTGCGACGGTCACGGGACCGCGATCTTGACATGGAGGACCGGTACCGACGGTAATAGCTACTCCATGAACGGCCTCAATGGGCGGACCTGCGACGGCGAGGCCCCGGTGATCGACGCCCGGGGCTGTGGTGGCTTGGCGGAGACTTGGAGCAGGAGCCCAAGTGGGAACGGCGTAGACGACCGTGCCATGACCGACTGTGGTACCCTCTCCGGGACGAGGACCGATGACGACATCCACCACGGTCCCGTCGATATCCACTCTCTGAGGAGGACCGGTGCCACAAATCCCGGATGGACGGAACCCAGCCCGAAAGTCTGTTCGGTGTCTAGGACGATCCACGTGGACTCTGCCCCGAGTGGTCGCTGGGCGGTGATCGGCCTCGGGAACGCTCCCTCCATCAAGATCAGTACTGAGCTGGGGGCGACTGCAGAGATCCCAGCGGCAGCTTGCCTCTGAAGTGTGGGGCCGACCTCGGCGGTGCTCTGGGCACCGGCATGGACAAGACGTCCCGGGCCGCTTGGAGGGTTTGGGCGTGGACGGCATCTGGACATCCGGAGAGGCCTGTTCCGAAAGGGCCGGGCTACTTTGCTCTATGTGAGTAGGAGGCCTAGGGCCCGGTGGGGATCGGGGTCAGCGTTGACTCCATTAGAATGGCTTGGAGCCTAATGTCCCTCTCTCTTTTGGTCCGAGGCTTAAACAATTTGCAAATCTTGCACCTCTCGCTGATATGGGTTTCTCCCAAGCAGCGCAGACAATTTGTGTTGGGGTCACTTCTTGGCATAGAACGTCAACAAGAACTGCATGACTTAAATCCTGGGGCTTGGGGCATGCCCCGGCCCAGGCTCACTGACTAACTAAACTAACTAACTACAGGTACTAAACGAACTAATAGTCCTGGGGACGAGCTACAGCAAAGGTGAAGTAGAGCACTTCTGATGCACCTTCACTGGCAGCAAGAAGGAACTGGGGTGGGGGGAGCGCGCAGCTCCACTTAAACCGCACCAGGCAGGCGCCACTCCAGGGGTCTGTCACTGTGAGGTGCTTACATTTGGACATATATGTTTACATTTGGACATATATGTATTAGTGATGCTGTTTTAATATTATGATATGCAGTGGTGTTGTTGCTGTATCGGTCCCAGGATTTTGATGGGACAAGGTGGGTGAGGTAATATATTTATTGGACCAACTTCTGTTGCTGAGAGAGACAGGCTTTTGAGCCTTACACAGAGCTCTCCTGGTTTGGGAAAGGTATTCAGAGTGTCACAGCTAAATACAAGGAGGAACAGGTTGTTTAGCATAAGGTGTTAGCTAGGGTTACCATATTTAACAAATAAAAAAAGAGGACCCTTCACGGGGTAGCCCATTTCCCACCCCCAGCTCCACCCCAACTCCGCCCTAACTCCGCTCCCTCCCACTCCCAGCCACGCGAAAAGGGCTGCCCGAGTGCTACCGGCTTCACAGTTTGCCGGGCAGCCCCCAGACCCTGCGCCCTCAGCCGGCGCTTTCCCAGCGCAGCTGGAGCCCGGGAGGGGAAGCGCCCAGACAGGGGCGCAGGGTTTGGAGGCTGCCCGGCAAACCGTGAAGCCGGTAGCGCTTGGGCTTCAGGCAGCCCCTATGCCTCTGGACCCTGCGCCCCCGGCCGGGCACTTCCCCTCCCGGGCTCCGGCAGCGCAGGGTCCGGAGGCATGGGAGCTGCCCGAAGCCTGTAGCGCTCGGCTCTTAAATAGAGCCGAAGAGTCAGGGGAGGAGCAGAGCCGCCGCGGCCGGAGGCTCTGCTCCTCCCCTGACTCTTCGGCTCTGTTTAAGAGCCGAGCTGCCCGAGCGCTACCGGCTTCGGGCAGCCCCCATGCCTCCGGACCCTGCGCCGCCGGAGCCTGGGAGGGGAAGTGCCCGGCCGGCGGCTGGGGTCCGGAAGCAAGGGGGCTGCCTGAAGCCCATAGCGCTCGGGCAGCTCGGCTCTTAAACAGAGCTGAAGAGTCAGGGGAGGAGCAGAGCAGCCGCGGGAGGGGAAGTGCCCAGCCGGCATTTTCCCGGACATGTTCAGCTTTTTGGCAATTCCCTCCGGACGGGGGTTTGATTGCCGAAAAGCCGGACATGTCCGGGAAAAAATGGACGTATGGTAACCCTAGTGTTAGCACATATCTACGCCCCTTCATTTTCAGTTTAAACCAAGTTTTACCAAAAAATTCCTGGGTTTTACAAAAAGTATTATTCATTTTTTTTTTTCTGATTTTCACCCTACTTTTATATCATTCAAATATATAAAAAATAACTTGTTTTATTAAGAAAATATAATACCTTGCATGAGATATATGTATTATGATAATACATTAGTCTGTGTGTATATGCAAAGCTGCCTGTTGAAGTAAGGCTATGTATTAGTCTAGAAGATACACACTATAAACAAACAGGCAGGCACACAAGCTCTGAAGTGCGTGTGCTTCTGAATGTACTGATGAATTTCACGCCCAGCACGTACACATTTCAAGCTGTTTGCAGATAACAGTTTAAAGATTTGACACACTAAAATGGGAAGAAAACATATTAGAACATGTATTAGAATATGTTTCAGAACATAAGGAAGTATTCAAAAGTTTAAAAAAAAAATAAAAACAGGAGAAAAGGATGAAGTTGAGTGTATGCACTGCAAATGGTGTGGCCCAATTATTAAATGTAAATATTTATGGGCTAATAGTTCTAAGTCTACAACAGTAAACTGTTAGAACTTTTCATTTGAATAAACAATTTGGGGATTAGAGATATATTGTTTTTTAAACTCAGAGGTGACATTGTGTTTTGAGTTCTGTTTTAGTTCTGCAGCAAACCACACTGATGAACAGAATTCAAAGCATTAATCTACTGAATACTTTTTCCCCCTGTCTTTACATCCACCAATATAAACCCCAATATTTACCCAGAAAAAAATTAATAGTTTTTTGCCCTGATTTTCACCTGTTTTTGTTTTTGCGGTAATAAACACCGATAAATTCCCAGGAAAAATTAAATAAAATAAAAACTGAAAATGAAGGGCCCTACACATATCTCATGGGACCATTAAAGGTGAAGTGGCCCGTTAACACTTCTCCAGTCACAGGGGACAGAGGGAAAAAAAAGCTGGTGGGGTTTTTAGTGATTCTGCTTCAGTTTGCAGTAGCATTAGCAAGCAAGCTTCAGCACTGCTGCACAGCCCAGGCACTGGGATGTGGTGTGGAGACCTTGGCCTTCAATGGGTTCTGCATGCTATTGTCTTGATTGTCTCACCAGCAATGCGCAAAAGTGCTGCATCTTTGTCTGCCCACTCGTTACAACCTTTTGCCCCAATGGACAAAATGGCCAACAAGGATGAGAGAGTATCAGGGGGTAGCCGTGTTAGTCTGTATCTACAAAAACAATAAAGGATGAGAGAGTGTGACTAGTTGTGCATGACCTAGTACCACTTTAAACATCTCTTTGTGCAGGTCTCCTATAGCTCAGCCATCAAACTCAACAGAGACTCCATCACTGAAGGCAAGAGATGAGTTGTGAATTTAATTCTGAATATAGGGAGGCCTGGGATCCTTTGATTTCTTATTTAGTGTTTATATAAAATATCTCATCTTTCCAGTAAGACATTGAATTAGAACAAGTTCTAGGGGGAAACTATGTTGTATGGCCTCAGACAATAGAAAGAAGATGGTTATTATTAATTTGAATGACAGTAGTACGCAGAGGTTTCAATCATATTGAGGTACCATTAGGTCAGGCACTGTGCAGACTCTTAGGGACAGATGTGAACAAAGGTGACTTCATTGTGATTACTTATGGAGCAACATGCTATCCAGAATGAGTAAAGGTATGAGAATCTGGGCCATAGCAAGAGACACTTCCTGCCCCAAAGACCTTTCAGTGGATGTAAACAGTGTAATACCCAGCTTGTGTTTACATCAACCTTTTTTTCTGAAAAATGTGCTGTTATTGCTAAAGCTGATGCAGTGTTAGCAATGATAGGAACACTAGGCAGGATTCTGGCTGGCTGCTGGCATTTTAAATCACTGCATCCTCTAATCCTGCTCGGTGCAGATTTATATGATATGATGGTGTAGTGGGGCGGCTGCCCTACCCCCATGTGAGTGGGGGCTAGAGTAGGCCAGAGAGGCTGCTGCCTGCGCAGCCTATGAAAAAAGGGCTTACTGGGGGCCAATCAGAGCCAAGATTGGAGACAGCTAATCAGGGCTCGGCTTGGCCCTATATAAAAGCTGTCCAGGAAGAGCAGCGGGCAGTCTGTCCCAGATCTTCATGGGGGGAGGTCTGTCTCCAGAGCAGGAGACCAGCCCCTTGGACAGAGTAGGGCTGGGCAGGCTCAGGGGGAGCGCAGTTGGGCTCTAGCCCAATACCTGCCATACTGAGGGCCCTGAGAGAAAGGGCCTAGAGGGTGTGAGGGGCCAGAGGGGAAGTGGCCCAGGGACAGTTGGACAAGGGGAGAGAAGGAGGGCAGGGAGGCTACCACTAGAGGGTCCCTGGGTCGGGACCCAGAGTAGTGAGTGGGCCTGGGTCCCCCCCCCCTTCTCCCTTGTACTGCACCTGGCCATGCAGTAGGGTGGCTGAGACAAACTACAACTGGCCCTTGAGACAAGGGGCTAGACTTTAGAGGTTGTGGTTGGCCACTGAGGCCAGCGTGAGGACTCCTGAACAGCCCCCCTCTCCCCCCCCGAAGGGGGTGAGGATGGACTAAGGGCACTGCCGGAGGGCAGTGGCTTGAAAAGGGCGACGCGGGCTCAGATGCCAACCGAGGGCAAGACGACGGACGGGACACTATCAGGAAGGGGTGCTCCACTGGACAGAGCTAATTCCCAGAGACAACCAGCAGGAGGTGCCAGGTGGTGAGTCCCAACCCCATCACAAATGGTAAAAGCACCGATGTTCACCAGCATCTTGTCTACATGAGGGCTCCCAACTTTGCCAAGTACTAGGGAACTTTTAGTGAAGGCCAGTAGCAGAGTCCACATGGGTCAGTTAGTGTACAACACCTTAATGTGAAATAAAATTTACACCCCTCTGGTATGGACTAAAGCACTGTGTAGACAAGCCCTAACACTGGACAGGGACACATAGTTACGTACACTAGCTATAGGCACAATTTTCAGGTTTCAAGTCAATTTTTTTAATATGGCTTAAATAAACCAGAAATCTCCTTGAGACCGGTAATCCCCTACTGGCCACTTGTGAGTCATTTGGTCTGATTTTCTGCCCTTGCAGTAGATTATTCTGGCAATAGTAGTTTCAGTTTGGTGATTCAGGCCTGTAGTAAAAAGTCTGCCGGCATAGCTATGTCAATTACAAGTATGAAAAAAATCACACCCGTAACCGGTGTAGCTGTGCCAGCAAAAGCCCCAGGTCGATGCCGTTATATCAGCAAAAAAGTCTTTTGCCAGCTTAGTTTATTTCATTCAGGGAATTGGTATAAGCTATACTGGGTAAATGAACCTGGAATTAGCTGTATCTCCACTAAGCAGTTTTGCTGGTATAGTCTAAGGCATGGTCTACACTTAAAAGTTTTACCAGTATAACTATGTTGGTTGGCAGTGTGACTTTTTTTTTTTTTAAACTGATACAGTTATATTGGTAAATGCCCTAATGTGGACGCAGATATATTGGTATAAAGGTGACTTATCAATATAGTTATTCCCCTTCCCATACAGGAGTAGCTACAGGAGTATAAAGCACCTGTATACTGCTATATCTGTAGCCACACTAGGGGTTTTGTACCCTTTTAACCATACCAGTGTAGTTAATGTGGTACAACTTTCCAATGTAGACATATAATCACTTCTTTCCTGAAGTGGTTAAAATCTCTTAGAACTTAAGACACTTAAAGAAAAGTGTTTTTCACTTGCAGCAATTGTTCTTCAAGTACTACTTTCAGTATTTACATGTTTTAATGTAATTTATTTTATTCCTCCTCCAGATTTTTATATTCTGTCTCTCATTTTGAATTGGAACTGTGCACTACATCTTGCTATAAGGACAGGGATTGCAGACATTTTCCAGATGGAACAGAGGTTGGAAAACATCAAGACTAACTCAGATGACTGTATGAAGTGAGCTACAGAATGTACTTGTGAACTATACAAACTTTCCTATAGGACTATTTTGCTCTTTCATACTCGTATGCTATAAAACAGGGGTGGCCAACCTGTGGCTCTTCAGAAGTTAATATGCGGCTCCTGGTATAGGCCCTAACTCCGAGGCTGGAGCTACAGGCGCCAACTTTCCAATGTGCTCGGGGGGGGGGGGGGGGTGTGATCACAGCTCAACCCCTGGCTCTGCCACAGGCCCCGCCCGCACTCTACCCCTTCCCGCCCCCTCCCCTGAGCCTGTCGTGCCCTTGCTCCTACCCTCCAGAGCCTCCTGCATGCCATGAGACAGCTGATCGGGAGGTGCGGGGAGGGAGGGGGAGGTGCTGATCAGCGGGACTACCTATGTATTACTGTGGCTCTTTGGCAATGTATATTGGTAAATTCTGGCTCCTTCTCAGGCTAAGATTGACCACCCCTGCAATACAGGGTTCATGGAGGGTACAGTGTTTGTGGAGTGGAAGACCTCACCAGGATCTCATTGATGAGTTTCCTCAACAAGGGGGGGATGGGTGGGGTTTGGCTAGCATTCTGCTTTCAAACCTCATGGATTCCGAGGGATCTCCAGGTAAACACACGTGACCAGTCTATCCTACAGCTTTTGCCATTGCTACTATCCTGCACTGGTGGTGAATTGTGCATCCTGTTTTTGCCAGTGTAGACCACACATACCTATTTCCAGCTTTTGGCTGGTGGTTCCAACTTTATATTCTGTTCTTCAGCCACCACCAGCTCAGGCTTTTGGCTAGCTGTGGATGAGTGGGGGCCATTGGCTCAACCTGCATTCCTTCCTTCTCCTGCCAGCCAATCAGGCTGCCCTCAACTCTTTCATGATCTCCAGTGAGAGACTCAGAGGAGGTTGGAGGAAGAGCTCAGAGTAGGAACCACTGACCTATGCCAAGGAAGGGAGCCATGAGCTCAACAGCAAAAGTAGGAGGAGCTGCTGCAGCTGCTAAGTAAGGGGCCCCGCCTAGCCCATGTGGGTTCACATGGGGGAAATGGTGGTGGGAAGGACTGAGGGGGCTGGAGGGGGAAAAAAACTGAGGGTTAGGGGGAAGGACTAAGGCCCAGATGCTCAATGGTATTTAGTCACCTAACTCCCATTAATGTGAGGTAGGTGCTTAAATATCTTGCGGATTTAGGCGTAATAGAGAAGAAGAAGAGGGGGACTTAATGGACTGTAGGGAGGGATAGAAGTGGAGGAGAGGAAATTAATGCAGTTGGAGTTAAGCAGAAGACAACTGTATTTGTGGGCAAGTTTTGCATGGGGAATACTTGCAGCAATATTTAAAGTTTGCATAAAGGAAGCAACTGTTCTTCAAATATCACTATTTTTGTCAGACTTTTTGTACCTATGACAGATTTTGCATAGACACAACTGCCTAAAACTGTCTATACCAAGATTTTTGTGACATTCTCTCATAAGTGTAGCCCCAGCAGTCATAGAAATGCTGTAGACCAGCTGGTGGTGTTTTTAACCACCCCTTTTCCAACCCACTGTGTGAAGGGCTTGTCTACATGGGGAAATTGACCAGCAAAGCTGTAGCAGAATAATTATAATTACTCCACTCAGAGTGACCTGAAGAAGAGCTCTGTGTAAGCTCAAAAGCTTCTCTTTCACTAGCTGAAGTTGGTTCAATAAAATATTTTACCTCACCCACCTTGTCTCTCTACTATACTGGGACAAGCACAGCTACAACAACACTGCATCTACTCAGAGTGGTTATTCTGGAAAAGGTCACTTTTATTCAGGAATAAAATAATATCAGCAAAGATATCACTATGCCGGTCATTTTCCCCATGTAGAAAAGTCCTAAGTATCACAGTGGTTAAAATGTCACTGTTGTCAGGTGTGATGGCTGGGCGCTGAGTGGTGTTGGGGGAGGTCAGACTCAATGATCTGGTGGTCCCTTCTAGCCTTTAACTCTGACTCATTAGCACCTTGCCTGTACTGTCATTGTCCCTTCAATTGTGTTCTATCAGCGTGAATCCCATTCACCTGAAAAATGCCACATTAGTGCCTGGTTGATCACTTTACAGGATCTCGCTCATATGCACCAGTTCATATATGGGCAAGCTGTACTTTTGACCTTGCCCTCAATAACAAACACAAACACATATTCAATAAAAACCAAAATGAAAAAAACTCTCCTGTAAAATTTTGCCCTTTGAGAGAGAGGGAATCATATATGACAAATATTAATCTATTGTTCTGTTTTTTGTACCGTGCCTAACACAATAGGGTCTTGCTCTGAGACTCTGACTCCTAGGCACTATAGTAATACAAAAAAAAAATAGTAGTCACACTGCTTAATGCATTTCTGGAAAGCCTGCAGATATGGTCATCAGTGGTATAAGAATCTGAATAGAAAAGAATGTAGTAGTTTGTTTAACTCAAAGGAAACCTTGTCAAATGCTTTATATTATTTATTACCGTTCAATAGCTGAAAACACTTTCCCTCACCAATTTTGTCCTTTGCGTTTGGCAAATAGTGATTTATGTTGTTTGTTTTCAGTTAAACAAGCATGAAACAAGCAGGACACATTTGGTTTATTCCATGTGTCCTACTAATATATATATTTTTATCCTATTTTCAGACATATACAAAAATAGAAGGAAGGAACTGAAAGCAGTTGGATAATATTGCTAACCACAAAGTAACTAATTCCATCAAACTGTTCTGATAGATAATCTCATATCTAAAATTGCCAGAGGCATGAAGCTGTTGGCCTTGGTTTGTCCTTGTGTGCGTTTGTGACTGGGGGAGGATTTTGAATAGGACAGAGGACAAACAAGTTTTTAAGATTCACAGTCACTAGGAATTCTAATGACACAAATGCACCCGACTCAAATTACTTTTTCAAGTGAAACACCATGTATGTTTAAACAGTAACCCAAAACTTGCAGTCTTAAAGCTGACCTGGTTTAGAAATAAAAGAGTTTGTGTGTTTGTGGCCTGTTTTGTTTGCCTTATTTTTTTTTAAGAGCATGAAAGGGGGTTGTTTTGGTTTTTAAAATCTGCTTGGGTTTATTACATTAAGAATTCTGATCTTATGTATCCTATTATTCTTGGATTACTCCATGGAAGTCTTGATAACTAGTAGGAATATGAACCACTACTTTGAAGAGAAGAAACTGAGCAAGGGAGAGAGGAAAGATTGTTTAATGAAAAAATAGGTGATCACAAAATCAAGTTAACTCAAACAGCAGACAAACACTTTGGGAAAGATTCAATATCCCTACCTCCTCCACTGAGAGCTATGAAAGCTCCAACTCCAGCTCTCTGGTACTCCACAGAGTTCTCCAGCAAAGAGGGAAGATGAGCGATGATATTCTCTGTTTGTTTTTGCAGATCACTTTTAACAAAACCACACACACAAATACTGAGTTGAATTGTATAGATTTCTTGGTTCAAAAGTTGTGACCATAGTTTGTTAAAGTGGTGGCTTCGGTGTGGTCAATTCAGTGCCATAAAAGGTGGTGTGGAGGATGCAGGACATAAACTCATGTTGTAACTGACTGGCTGTTGAGTTGGCAGCAGCATCCTTAATCCTCCAACAGGGTCTGGATGCCCCCCTATTTCTCCAATCCCCAGGGTGAGGGAGCATGACCCTAAACCCTAGAGTCAGCCCCAGCTCCGAGACCCCTGGAGGCCCTGTGCAGTTCTAGCACTGCCAGGTTTACCCTTATCCCAGTCCTGCATCCAGCACAAAGCATAAGACTCTGCCCAGCCCCGTTCACTGAGGCCTTCCCATAATTGGGGAATGGGGCTTAAGGAAATGGTAGGCAGCAGCAGGGGAGGGTTTGGGTGTGGAAATGGGGGGTTTTGGGGAGTGGAGAAAAGGGGTGGGGGAGAGTTTTGGCAGGGCGATGTTTTACTGGGGGCATTTACTGGGAGGGTTGTGCAACAGGAGACTGTGGCAGGAGGAGGGTTTGGATCATGGGCGGCACATAGCATCGGCTGGGGAAGGCTGTGCTCCCCAAACAGCCCCACATGGCTTCGCCCATGTACCACCCCAAGGCCCCCTCCTGCTGGCCTCTAGTTGCCCCAAACCCAAGCCCAGGCAGGCTGCCTCCTCTTCCAAAGAACCCTACTGGGTGGCGCTGTGGCCACACCACCTGGCACTCTGGGGGGGGGGGGCACATCACCCACCCACCCGGCGCTCCAGGGTTGGAGGCGCTCAGGTGGCCCAGGGCTGGGGGGGACGCCTGGCGGCTGGAGGGGGAGAGGAGCCTTCTGGGCTTCAACAGGGGAAGTGGGGTCAGGGGGAGCAGGGCCTCAGATGGAACAGGTGAGCCGAGGTGGGGACTAGTCCTCCCTATGCCCAGGGTTCACACACCGCCCATGATTTGGGTTTATCTGGGGCCTGGGAGGGAGTCGGGGTGTGTAGAATAAATATGAAATTAAAGAATTAGAGTTATCTTAAGTTCAGTTAAGGAAATATATATATATATATATATATATATATATATATTGTAAAGAAAGGCCCTGACTAGCAAGTAGAAGGAAGGCCTTGAAAATAACAAGTGTAAGGCCAGAAGGAATAAAATAGGGAGGATGTCAGGTTCAAAGAGGAAGTTTCTAAAAAGAAGGCCTCTGACCAATAGAGGTAACTGCAGATGATTTTAAATAAACAAAGAGAATCTGTCTTAAAATGAGCCACCATGCATAGGCACCGACTAGGAGGGTGCTTTGAGGCTGGAGCACCCATGTGGAAAAAATGGTGGGTGCTGAGCACCCACTGGCAGCACCATATCCCACCCTCTCCGAGTGCCTCCTGCCTGCCGGCAGCCCTGCCGATCAGTGCCTTCCCCTCCATCCCCATGCCTCCTGCCCACCGCGATTAACTGTTTCGTAGCATGCAAGAGGCTCGGGGGGGGTGGGGGGGGAGGAGCAAGGATGCGGTGCGCTTGGGGGGGCGGAAGGGAGTGGGGACTTGGGGGAAGGGGTAGAGTGGGGCAGAGCCAGAGGTCAAGCACTCCCCGGCAGATTGGAAAGTCAGCGCCTGTGCCAACATGGACCTTCCCAACCCCCACACCAGCGTTAAAGCCAATGTGAACCCACATGCAATGGAAAAACAAACAGCAAGAAAGAGGGGAGGAAAGGCCTTGGGAAGAAAAGTTTCAGAGTAACAGCCGTGTTAGTCTGTATCCGCAAAAAGAAGAACAGGAGTACTTGTGGCACCTTAGAGACTAACAAATTTATTAGAGCATAAGCTTTCGTGGACTACAGCCCACTTCTTCGGATGCATATAGAATGGAACATATAATGAGGAGATATATATACACACATACAGAGAGCATAAACAGGTGGGAGTTGTCTTACCAACTCTGAGAGGCCAATTAATTAAGAGAAAAAAAAAAAAAAAAAAAACCTTTTGAAGTGATAATCAAGCTAGCCGAGTACAGACAGTGTGATAAGAAGTGTGAGAGTACTTACAAGGGGAGATAGTCAACGTTTGTAATGGCTCAGCCATTCCCAGTCCTTATTCAAACCGGAGTTGATTGTGTCTAGTTTGCATATCAATTCTAGCTCTGTAGTCTCTCTTTGGAGTCTGTTTTTGAAGTTTTTCTGTTGTAATATAGCCACCCGCAGGTCTGTCACTGAATGACCAGACAGGTTAAAGTGTTCTCCCACTGGTTTTTGAGTATTTTGATTCCTGATGTCAGATTTGTGTCCATTAATTCTTTTGCGTAGAGACTGTCCGGTTTGGCCAATGTACATGGCAGAGGGGCATTGCTGGCACATGATGGCATAGATCACATTGGTAGATGTGCAGGTGAACGAGCCCCTGATAGTATGGCTGATGTGATTAGGTCCTATGATGATGTCACTTGAATAGATATGTGGACAGAGTTGGCATCGGGGTTTGTTACAAGGATAGGTTCCTGGGTTAGTGGTTTTGTTCAGTGATGTGTGGTTGCTGGTGAGTATTTGCTTTAGGTTGGGGGGTTGTCTGTAAGCGAGGACAGGTCTGTCTCCCAAGATCTGTGAGAGTAAAGGATCATCTTTCAGGATAGGTTGTAGATCTCTGATGATGCGCTGGAGAGGTTTTAGTTGGGGGCTGAAGGTGACAGCTAGTGGTGTTCTGTTATTTTCTTTGTTGGGCCTGTCTTGTAGGAGGTGACTTCTGGGTACTCGTCTGGCTCTGTCAATCTGTTTTTTCACTTCAGCAGGTGGGTATTGTAGTTTTAAGAATGCTTGATAGAGATCTTGTAGGTGCTTGTCTCTATCCGAGGGATTGGAGCAAATGCGGTTATATCTTAGAGCTTGGCTGTAGACAATGGATCGTGTGGTGTGTCCTGGATGGAAGCTGGAGGCATGTAGGTAAGTGTAGCGGTCAGTAGGTTTCCGGTATAGGGTGGTATTGATGTGACCATCGCTTATTAGCACAGTAGTGTCCAGGAAATGGACCGCTTGTGTGGATTGATCTAGGCTGAGGTTGATGGTGGGATGGAAATTATTGAAATCATGGTGAAATTCCTCAAGGGCTTCTTTTCCATGGGTCCAGATGATGAAGATGTCATCAATGTAGCGCAAGTAGAGTAGGGGCGTTAGGGGACGAGAGCTAAGGAAGCGTTGTTCTAAGTCAGCCATAAAAATGTTGGCATATTGTGGGGCCATGCGGGTACCCATAGCAGTGCCGCTGACTTGAAGGTATATATTGTCCCCAAATGTGAAATAGTTGTGGGTGAGGACAAAATCACAAAGTTCAGCCACCAGGTTAGCTGTGACATTATCAGGGATACTGTTCCTGATAGCTTGTAGTCCATCTTTGTGTGGAATATTGGTGTAGAGGGCTTCCACGTCCATAGTGGCCAGGATGGTGTTTTCTGGAAGATCACCGGTGGATTGTAGTTTCCTCAGGAAGTCAGTGGTGTCTCGAAGATAGCTGGGAGTGCTGGTAGCGTAGGGTCTTAGGACAGAGTCTACATAACCAGACAAGCCTGATGTTAGGGTGCCAATGCCTGAGATGATGGGGCGTCCAGGATATCCAGGTTTATGGATCTTGGGTAGCAAATAGAATACCCCTGGTCGGGGTTCTAGGCATGTGTCTGTACGGATTTGTTCCTGTGCTTTGTCAGGGAGTTTTTTTAGCAGATGGTGTAGTTTCTTTAGGTAATCCTCAGTGGGATCAGAGGATAATGGCCTGTAGAATGTGGTGTTAGAGAGCTGTCTAGCAGCCTCCTGGTCATATTCCAATTTATTCATGATGACGACAGCACCTCCTTTGTCAGCCTTTTTGATTATGATGTCAGGGTTGTTTCTGAGGCTGTAGATGGCGTTGTGTTCAGCATGGCTGAGGTTATGTGGCAAGTGATGTTGCTTTTCCACAATTTCAGCCTTTGCACGTCGACGGAAGCAATCTATGTAGAAATCCAGTCTGTTGTTTCGACCGTCCGGAGGAGTCCATGCAGAATCCTTTTTTTTGTAGTGCTGGTAGGGAGGATTCTGTGGGTTAGTATGCTGTTCAGAGGTATGTTGGAAATATTCTTTGAGTCGGAGACGTCGAAAGTAGGATTCTAGGTCACCGCAGAACTGTATCATATTCATGGGTCTGGAGGGACAAAAGGAGAGGCCCCGAGATAGGACAGACTCTTCTGCTGGGCTAAGAGTATAGCTGGAAAGATTAACAATATTGCTGGGTGGGTTAAGGGAACTACTGTTGTGGCTGCTTGTGGCATGTAGCAGTTTAGATAAACTGTATGTGTGTATATATATCTCCTCATTATATGTTCCATTCTATATGCATCCGAAGAAGTGGGCTGTAGTCCACGAAAGCTTATGCTCTAATAAATTTGTTAGTCTCTAAGGTGCCACAAGTACTCCTGTTCTTCTTCTTGGGAAGAAAGGAGATTGTAAATCTTATCTGGATTAAGACTGGAAATAAAGGCGAACTCAAATTGTTTTTTAGCTGAGGTCAGAATGACATGACTTGTTTGCTGAAAAGTGTAAAAAAGTAAACTCTTAGAGGCTTCATTGCTAATATTTGCCTGATCACACTGGGGCCAACCAATATGGGTCTAAGCACCCCAGGGTTAGCCCGTGTGTAAGTATCTTGCTAAAATGCTTATAAATGTTTTGTAACATGTAGTAAATTGCTTATTGTTTAGGCTTTTTAGGCATGTTTAGAACAATCGTATAAGTCCTTTACATTAGTGTTTGGTGGTTTCCCATATTAATAATTTCAAATATTTATAATTCCAACTGGGTGTGTTTAAACAGGAGCTGGGGGTTGTGTGGGGCTGTGGGAAGGGGGGTTGAGACAAGGTGGGTGGGAACTGTGGGAAGGGTGGGTGCAGGGTTGGGTGGAAAGCTGTGGGAGGGGCTGGGAGCCACAGGGAGCTGTGTGTTGGTACTGGTGGCCACAGCTGGCTATGGCAGTGCCTTGCTCCCTCCTCCACCAACATTCCCCCTCTCCTCTCCTCCATCTACCTCATTTGCTCACTCGATGGCCCCAACCCCAACTTCACTTGAAAGCACCTGGGAAGGACCTGCTGGCCTGCTGCACCAGGGACAGGGCTGGCTTGCTGGGAGCTGTCTGCTCTCAGGACAGCCTCTGTCCATAGCTCCATATTGGGCCCTGCAGACTCACCTCGCTGCCCGTCACCAGTAACTCTCCCCCCTCATCTTGCTGCTGGGCAGCCAGGAGACTCAGCACCAAGCCACCCCAATGCTGCGAGCGGCAGGGCTTTGCCTCCTGAGCTGGCCTGTGCGTGCGGGTGGTAAGGTAGCTCAGATTGGCATGGGGCTGAGACCCCTCTAGCCCTAGCTATCTGCCACCTATGAGGAGCTCCCTGGAGAATTATGATGAAGGGGCACTCAGGCCAAATTTGAGTGAGTGCTGTTGCAAAAAAGTTGCAGTGTGTGTTGAAAGTTGTGGTTTCCACAACAATATCGTGGCCAGTGATTTTCTTACAGTCTTACTTATCTATTAGTCACAAATATAAGTAAACAAACAGCAAGTGAAAATGATAAAGCTATAAAATATGTTCACTTCAATTCAATTTTCACTTTTGTGACAATAACAAAGCCAGACTATTATCATGTAAAATAATGTCTGTTAATCAAATTTATGTGGTTTAGGTGATATTTAATTTGTCCAGAAGTTTATTATTACATCACCGAATAAATAGCTTCTACGTTCGTATTGTGCAGAACTTTAGATCAGTGCTTTGGCTATTTTTGTTCAAAAAAAAGGACAGGAGCTCCTCCTCTACCTCCCAGTCCTCCTTCCTCCCTATGGCCCCAGCCCCCACTGGTTCTCCTACCTCTGGTTCCCTGTGGTAGACATCCAATAGTCCAAGGACAGGGAGAATAGGCAGCTGGGCCTATTCCCTACTGGGCTCTTCATGGGCCATCTTCTTGGTGGGAGTGTTAGGAAAGATATGAACTCAGTCCATATTCCCTTACTAAACAAACATTGAACAACAGGATTTCTTGAGGATACAGTTTCACATGGAGTGACTGAAAGTGGCATTCCAATGAGCTGGCGTCTCAGCAGAGGAAAACATGCATGGATCTTGAAGATAATATGAGAGAGTGGTGCATCATTTGCCTCACACCACAGTCCTGATGTCTTCAGAGATAGTCAGAGTAAGAAAGAATAAGAACAAGCCACCAGCAGTCTGGTGTTCTGTCAGGGAGCCCAAAGGCCCATGCTACCACATGCAGGGCTGGCGCTTCCACTAGGTGACCCTAGGCAGTCGCCTAGGGCGGCAGGATTTGGGGGGCAGCATTTTGCTGCTCTCGGTGGAAATTTGGCGGCGGGTCCTTCACTTGCTCCGGGACCTGCCGCCGAAGTGCCCCGAAGACACGGAGCGGAAGGACCCCCACCGCCGAATGTTCAGAGGAGGAGCCTAGGGCGGCAAAAACCCTGTCGCTGCTCCTGACCACATGTATTTGTCCTTTGTTTCCTTTTTTCCTTTAAGGCAGTGGAGCCAATGGAATTTGAAGAAAATTCTGCTGAGATGTTGCCCTCAAATCTGCAGAATTTTGTGATGATTAATCCTACACCTCACAAACCTTCACAAAAGAGCTGCTTTTGTTTTACAGATGCATTTCTAAATGAAGATCTCTTCAACATGGCAGGTTACCCCGATTTTCCACTACAGGGTTTCTTGCACTTTCTCTGGAACTGGACACTGTCAGAGACAGGATACTGGGCTAGATGGACAACTGGTCTGATCTAATACGGCACTTCTTACCACCCTATGTTATCCACCTCACTAGTGCCTAGCTAAGTACTGTTGCTAAGACAAGCTTTCACTGTCCCGGGACAGAAAACTCAGGTGGGTGTCAGAGTCTCCAGGATTATTGTGGAGAGAGCACACGGGGAGCCTAGAGTAGGGAACAGACGTCGGGGGAAAGTTTTTCTGAGGCGAGATCCAAGAAAACAGGAAGACTTGTTGAGGTAATATGCTCATCCCAGACTCAGTGTGATTCCTGGGAGGGGTGGAATTGAGAAGAACATGCAGGCTTACTGACCAGGTTGCTGTGGGAAGCTGTAACTGGGACAGAGAGACAGGAAATGCTGGAGCTGGGAAAGCACCAAGGAAAGCAGAGATGTCAGTTATGGAGGGGAGTTTGGGGCAAGGCCAGAGCCTGGAGCTATTGGGTAGAACCTCGAGCCATTGGGCAGAACCTCAACGAAGTTTGTCAGATAAAATGGCTGCATTACTACATGGATTGGGGAAAAGGCTGGTATCCATCACAACCTAGGAGAGTATAGTTGTTCTACTGGTAAAAAGGAAAAAAATTCCATGGGTGCATTGGCAGGGAAACTGTCCCTTTCCCACACCGGCATGGAGACACAGAATATTTCTGATTTAGGGAACACAAGAATCAAGAGTCCATTCTAAGAAAATCATAGGGGGAGGGCATAAAGCAAAGCACCTTTAAATGTGCCATTAATGTTGATTTTTATTATTAGTTTATTCATTATATATAGCAGAGGTTCTCAAACTGGGGGTCGTGACCCCCCAAGAGGGTCACAAGGTTATTACGTGGGGGATCACGAGCTGTCAGCCTCCACCCCAAACCCCGCTTTACCTCCAGCATTTATAATGGTGTTAAATATAAAAAAAGTGTTTTTAATTTATAAGGGGGGGGGGTGTCACACATATAGACTTGCTGTGTGTAAGGGGTCACCAATACAAAAGTTTGAGAACCACTGATATATATCTCCATAAGGGCTTGTCTTCGCTAGATTTTTTTTATCTCGAGTTAATGGATTGTCAAGTAACTCAAGTATATAACAAAGTTTGTAAAGGCTAGAGTGGATACTCCCCACATAATCCAGGCTATCGTTCTTTAGACTGGGGTAAAGATGTGTTTACCCTACATGTGTATGATTTACAATATAAATAAGAACAGATCACCTGCTCTGAGGAGCATGTTTGTTTCTACACTCAATTTTTGTACTGCTATAACTATTTTAGTTACGGATGTGATTTTTTTTACCCAAATAGTTGCACTGGTACAATCCCAAACATGGATGGAGTTATTCTAGAAAAAGGTGCTTTGGACTGGTACAGTTTATTTTCTTTCCCTGATGGGCATAATATACACAAGCATAAGACCCCTTTACACCAATAGGAGTACTTGTGGCACTTTAGAGACTAACAAATTTATTAGAGCATAAGCTTTCGTGGACTACAGCCCACTTCTTCGGATGCATATAGAGTGGAATAAATACTGAGGAGATATATATACACACATACAGAGAGCATGAACAGGTGGCAGTTGTCTTACCAACTCTGAGAGGCCAATTAAGTAAGAGGAAAAAAAAAAAAACTTTTGATGTGATAATCAAGATAGCCCAGTACAGACAGTTTGATAAGAAGTGTGAGAATACTTACAAGGGGAGATAGATTCAATGTTTGTAATGGCTCATTCACCTCCTACAAGATAGGCCCAACAAAGAAAATAACAGAACACCACTAGCTGTCACCTTCAGCCCCCAACTAAAACCTCTCCAACGCATCATCAGAGATCTACAACCTATCCTGAAAGATGATCCTTTACTCTCACAGATCTTGGGAGACAGACCTGTCCTCGCTTACAGACAACCTCCCAACCTAAAGCAAATACTCACCAGCAACCACACATCACTGAACAAAACCACTGACCCAGGAACCTATCCTTGTAACAAAGCCCAATGCCAACTCTGTCCACATATCTATTCAAGTGACATCATCATAGGACCTAATCACATCAGCCATACCATCAGGGGCTCGTTCACCTGCACATCTACCAATGTGATATATGCCATCATGTGCCAGCAATGCCCCTCTGCCATGTACATTAGCCAAACAGGACAGTCTCTATGCAAAAGAATTAATGGACACAAATCGGACATAAGGAATCATAATACTCAAAAACCAGTGGGAGAACACTTTAACCTGTCTGGCCATTCAATGTCAGACCTGCGGGTGGCTGTCTTACAACAGAAAAACTTCAAAAACAGACTCCAACGAGAGACTGCTGAGCTGGAATTGATATGCAAACTAGACACAATCAACTCAGGATTGAATAAGGACTGGGAATGGCTGAGCCATCACAAACATTGAATCTATCTCCCCTTGTAAGTATTCTCACACTTCTTATCAAACTGTCTGTACTGGGCTATCTTGATTATCACTTCAAAAAAATTTTTTTCCTCTTACTTAATTGGCCTCTCAGAGTTGGTTATTCCACTCTATATGCATCCAAAGAAGTGGGCTGTAGTCCACGAAAGCTTATGCTCTAATAAATTTGTTAGTCTCTAAGGTGCCACAAGTACTCCTGTTCTTTTTGCGGATACAGACTAACATGGCTGCTACTCTGAAACTTTACACCAATATAATTGCCTCCACATTAGAGGAGTTGTACCACATTATCTATACACATATAGTTAAAGTGTTACAACTTGTGTATGTAGACAAGCTTTTTGGCTGCCGAATTTAACATTAACATTTAAATGGCTGTAGTTAAATGATGATATTAACACCTCACCTACGATATTAACACCTCAAGGGGGTAGGCATCCAGGGGAGTATAGTTCATTCTGATTCTCCTGGCTTGTTTTAGCAGAGAGCAGGAGGCAAGCTGAAATGTCCTAAGCTGTTATTGGGAACTACCTCTTTTTAAAGAAGAACAGGAGTACTTGTGGCACCTTAGAGACTAACAAATTTATTAGAGCATAAGCTTTCGTGGACTACAGCCCACTTCTTCTTATGCATCCGAAGAAGTGGGCTGTAGTCCACGAAAGCTTATGCTCTAATAAATTTGTTAGTCTCTAAGGTGCCACAAGTACTCCTGTTCTTCTTTTTGCGGATATAGACTAACACGGCTGTTACTCTGAAACTTACCTCTTTTTAGAATCCTCTCAGCAGCACATTTCAAGTTCCCTTCACAGTGGTCTTGGCTTCGTAACAGGTCGTCTGCATCAGAAACAGCACAGTACGTATTTTAATGCCACAAACCTGCTATTGTCAGATAAACTGCACCATCAGTACTGTCCATGTATCACGCACATCTTAGAAAAATGATTCCATATTCTCCTGTCCCACAGAGGCTATTGCAGAGAACTAGGACTGTTCTTAAAGAATAATTTTAATGATTAGTTTTTACTTAATCTCTGGCTTTTATGGCACAAGGCCACACAGCATTTATGAAAATATGTAATCAGATTTTTCCTCGCATAAATGTTTGCATGACCATTTTATAAGTGCAATAACATTTTAGGGCATGTGTGATGCTGGACTATTGCCTCTTCTTGGTAATGATGGGACTAAACTTTTTGAGCCTAATTGCCTAAGGTGCAGCAATATCTCATCATCACATGAATCATTACAAAGCCAGGAATTCTATTGTCTGATATCCTCTGATATGAAGATTCACATCAAAGGAGGTGGTGTACTTTGCATTGCTATGATAAACACAGACTGTTGCTTTGTCTGCTCTAAATTACTTGCTTAGAGGCTTGTTTGATATTGTCTTAGCTGGCCAAAGACTTTCAGGCCAAGGAATATTTTAGGTGTGTAAATATTCCTTAGTTATCCATTCTTTAAGACAGTTCATTGATTCAAACCATATTTTGAAAGTGATGATTTACCTATTTCAGATTACAAATCCCAACACTCTACAGCCATGTCTTCATTACATCTTCTAGGGGAAAAAAATATTTGGCAGCACTAATTAAATCCCTAGTGTAAAAAAGGCTCTGGCAGTTTTAGGGCATTTTAAATCATCTGGTAAGCACCAATGCCAATATTAGTGCAGCCAAACCAGAGGGGGTGCTGATGGGAATATTTTTGAGTAGGCAAAACCTATTGGATTCTCAGCCTGAAGAATTACTGGGGTTGTTTTGTTTTATTCGAGCCAGTGTTAAAATTCTATTAGAGACAAGGCACAGGTAGTTTTTACCTTGATGTAGCTAGGTGGATAAGGGTTACAGTGTCAACCTCACTTAGCTATCTCAAAGTAACAACTGTGTCTTGTCTCCACTAGGATTTTACAGGGAGACAGCTAACTCATGTCAGTTATAACAAGGCTGCATACTTCCTGGTTTGCCCACTGCCTTCTTTAACAGGATCCTTTTCTGACTCTTGGACACACACCAGGGTAACATCCTCCAGCATAAGGACAGCCTGCAGATGAGCACAAGCAATTACTAATCTGTCCCTTGGTAACCCATATACACTTCTCAGGGCACCCACCAGGACTGAGAGTCACCTGCTTCCAGCAGGCGAGGAGGGAGTCTTGCCTGTGCCGGATGTTAGCTCCCTAACACAATTAGCCTGTCAGCCACTCAAGCAAGCACTCTCCTCTGAGCTATACCAGCCCTGCCTGTCTTTGCTAGGGTGACCAGATGTCCCGATTTTATAGGGACAGTCCTGATTTTTGGGTCTTTTTCTTATATAGGTTCCTATTACCCCCCACCCACTGACCCGGTTTTTCACATTTGCTGTCTGGTCACCCTAGTCTTTGCCCTGCAGGGTGACAACAGATGCACCCTGGCCCCCTAATCCCTTCAAAGTATCCCCCCGTGGTATCAAGCCCCTGATCACTGGATACCCCTTAGAAGTCCCAGATCCTCTGTTCCCAAAGGAATAGTATCCTCCAGTTTAAAGTTTCATCTTAGCCCCCAACTCCTGTATCGCACACAACACTTGAGTTCAATTATAGTAAAACAAAATGAAATTTAAGAAAGAGTAGACATTCAGATAGAAACAACTCTGAGTGATGGGAAAACAATGATACAACAAAATCATAAAACACAAACTAGGACCTTTACTTATTAATAGCTACCTTTCCTATCTAATGGCGTCTCACTCCAAAGTTCAGTCTTTTGCAGCACTTGCAAGCCCCAAGGAACTAGGAGGACCCTGTTTTTCATGGAGCACCCCCATTCATCAGGGTACCTGCTCAGAGAACAGATTCAGAACAGAGTGAATTTCTCCACTCTGTGATATACTGAATCAGTCTTTTGTCTTTTTTCACAGATCCCCTCCCTGTCCTAGCTTTCCTGTTCTTTTCCAAATGGTTTTAATGTTTATAGTTTGTGTTTGATGGTTTTCTATTGACTTCTCTGGGTTGGTGCAAAGGTAGACAATTGGACAATACATTATATAATCAGCTAGCCAAGGAGGGCCGACAACTCCTTTCTGCTTGAATGGGCCCATTACCAAGACATATTATTTCCCACTGACGCACTTTCACTCCAAGATAAGAGCATAATTCTTAATATAATTGCATAATTCCTTAAATATTACCCATAAACACATCTCACAATGATTATGAATATCTTTAAGTTACAAGCTTTCAGTAGAGACCTCACATACTATCCTTTATAGATAAATACCATAAAAGCAGTGTATTAGTTGTAGTGAGTTTGTCAGGCCTGAGATAGGAGCAGCTTGCAAAAAACAATGAATTCTTCTGTTGACCTAGCTACCACCTCTCAGAGAGGTGGATTAACTACAGCAATGGAAAAGCCCCTTCCGTCAATGTATCAGTATAGCTGCAGGTCCGAAGCTATGCCTCTGTAGCTGCTGTGGTACAGACATGGCCTAGGAAGAGCAGAAGGAAAAGGAATTCCAGCACGGAGAAAAAAGCAACATATTTTCATTCTTGCCACGAACACTAATATTGGGACAATAGCTAATAATGTAAGGTTTCTCTCTTCTCCTGGCATCTGATGTGCCACAGACCTCACAGAGAGAGGCATTATCAGTTGCTGAACATCTGGCAAAGAGAAAGAGGATGAAGGACGTGTTTGCTGACCTTGTGACAGCATCCTAGCAGAGGGCCAAAAAGACAGAAGAGTGGAGGGAAGGTTTCATGCTCTGGAATAAGAGTAGGGCGCCATCAAGGAAATATATGGACAGAAAAAGGGTCATTCAGGAAAAGATGCTGGGCGGCATGCTGCAGAAGCAGACCAATTTACTAGAGAACACTGTTGCACTTTGCTCATTGCAACCTAGCCGTGTTCTGCAGCCGGTTGAGAGCCCTCTTTAAATCCTCCAGCTACAAAGGGCAGGTCCTTCCATGCTATTTCATCCCCCAAGACAAGGAGAACAACCACAAGCCCACCTCTGTCCCCCCTACTCTCACAGATGTTGTGGAAAACATAGCAAGCAGCTATAACACAAGGCCGGCCCTGCTTAAAACCAAGAGTCGCAGCAACATTCAGGTTACTCCTAGTCCTAGGTTTGTTTGAAGCACTAGAAAAGATACTGTAGGCAGAGCTGGTGCAACTTAGGTCACCTAGGGCGCTAGCATTTGGGGGGCGGCATTTCGGGTCATCGGCATTTAGGCAGAGGGAGCTGGGGCAGGGGGGCGTGGGGAGGGCCGCCTGCAGCAAGTGTGTGTGTGTGGGGGCAGCACGCAGGGGAACTCCCCGCCCCAGCTCAGCTCTGCTCCGCCTCCTCCCCTGAGCACGCCACCCCGCTCTGCTTCTCTCCCTCCCAGGCTTGCGGCGCCAAACAGCTGATTGGCGCTGCAACCCTGGGAGGCAGGAGAAGTGGAGCAGCGACAGCGTGTTCGGGGAGGAGGCAGAGCAGAGGTGAGCTGGGGAGCTGCCGCACGGCTCCCTGGGCCGGGGGGAGCTGCCGCGGGGAAGGGGGGTGCTGCTGCAGGGGGGGCGGGGAGTGCCTCAGGGCAGGGGAGGTGGGGAGCTGCCACAGGGGGACACCTTAAGGCGGGAGGGGGGGCAGAGAGCTGCCACAGGGCTTGGGCGGGGGGGGGGGTGCAAGGTGGAAGTTTCGCCTAGGGTGTGAAACATCCTTACACCCGCCCTGACTGTAGAGAACAATTCTTCACTGGTGGCTGTGAGCATTTCAGATTACTTATTATTTCTACTTAATATTTACATCACAGTAGCTCTGAGAGGCCCCAGTCAAGACTAGGATCCCACTGTGCTAGCTAATGCACAAATCCATACAAAGACAGTCTCTGAGAGATCTTCTCCATCTCAAAATTATATGCAACTTAATTTGTATTCACAGCTGCTTCGTAGCATAGCTCTTATCATCCAGATTTCTCAGACTGGTTCTTATAAAAGTTGGCACTTGTGAGAAGACAGAAAAAAAATGTCTCACACGGAGAATGTGGTTTGGCTTATTCCCACTTCCTCTCTCAGCAAGCCCTGTGGTAGTCCACTGATCAAGGACTAGTCACAGTTACTCACAGACAGCACCTGAACTCTTCTAAAAGGCCCAGATAACCCATTAGCAAGTATTGTGGCCACAGGTGAGTTTGATCGTCTGCTATGTGCTTGCTGAAGGATACTTTAGAGCAGCGATACTCAAACTGAGGCTTGGGAGCTGCAAGTGTCTCTTTAATGTGTCTCCTGCAGCTCTTTGCAGCACATGATATTAAAACACTGCGATTATTAACTAATCTAAGTTATTAACCAATCAGGATGCTTTTACTATGTTATTAACCAATTGTAGTTGATCATAATAATACCTGGTCAGTTATTTTGCTGTGAGAAAAAATATAGTAAATGAAACAATGAATTCACACTACTGTGGCTCTTTTGGGTAATGTTGATGGCTAAGTTGGCTCCTGAGCCCCTGAAGTACGAGTATCACTGCTTTAGAGCAAATGTTGAGCATAGCCAACTGGCACCTAGATTAATTTGAACTTTGACCACAGCAACCATGACTAAAGCCTGGTCTACACTCAATAATTAGTTGCACCCAGCTACATCACCCAGGGGTGTGAAAAATCCACATCCCTGAGTAGGGGTGAAAGTAACGGAGGACACTTACCGGTACAGGTGGGTGGCTCTGGCCCCTGGAAGGGACGGGGCCTCGGGCGGAAGGGGCGGGGCTGGAGGTCAGCATCCCCCAGCCAGCCCTTGGCCCGCGCTGCCCGGGGCTCCCGTGTGGATTTAAAGGGCCCGGAGCTCCGGACGCCACTGCTGTGGTAGCAGCGTTCAGAGCTCAGGGCCATTCTAAATCGCCGGCCCCAGGGCAGCTGCTCCCTTTGCCCTGCCCGTCAGTGGCTGGGGGGGCAAAAGGGGCAGGGACGTTAAAGCACCGCAGGGTCCTTTGCCGCAGCAGCGCTTTAACGTTGCTGCACTCCCCCCCGTCGGCAGCCGTGGCAAAGGACCATCCCTTCCACCAGGGCCGCCGACAGGGGAGGCAAAAGGGAGAGGTACATTAAAGCACAGCAGCGCTTTAATGGAGGCTGGGTATGGGCTGGTGCGGGTTCTTACTAGTACAGAAAACCGGCCCTCTTTCACCCCTGTCCCTGAGTGATGTAGTTAAGCCGACCTAACCCCTGCTGTAAACAGTGCTAGGTTGATGGTGTAGCGTTGTAAGTGTAGACAAGCCATTACTATTAGTTCAGAAACATTGACACTTTGCAGACAATTAAAGGATAGGATGGCAGGTGGAGAAAGTGCATTTGAGAAGTTTCAGAGTAACAGCCGTGTTAGTCTGTATCCGCAAAAAGAACAGGAGTACTTGTGGCACCTTAGAGACTAACAAATTTATTAGAGCATAAGCTTTCGTGGACTACAGCCCACTTCTTCGGATGCATATAGAATGGAACATATAGTGAGGAGATACATATACACACATACAGAGAGCATAAACAGGTGGGAGTTGTCTTACCAACTCTGAGAGGCCAATTAATTAAGAGAAAAAAAACTTTTGAAGTGATAATCAAGCTAGCCGAGTACAGACAGTGTGATAAGAAGTGTGAGAGTACTTACAAGGGGAGATAGAGTCAACGTTTGTAATGGCTCAGCCATTCCCAGTCCTTATTCAAACCGGAGTTGATTGTGTCTAGTTTGCATATCAATTCTAGCTCTGCAGTCTCTCTTTGGAGTCTGTTTTTGAAGTTTTTCTGTTGTAATATAGCCACCCGCAGGTCTGTCACTGAATGACCAGACAGGTTAAAGTGTTCTCCCACTGGTTTTTGAGTATTTTGATTCCTGATGTCAGATTTGTGTCCATTAATTCTTTTGCGTAGAGACTGTCTGGTTTGGCCAATGTACAGATCTACAACCTATCCTGAAAGATGATCCTTTACTCTCACAGATCTTGGGAGACAGACCTGTCCTCGCTTACAGACAACCCCCCAACCTAAAGCAAATACTCACCAGCAACCACACATCACTGAACAAAACCACTAACCCAGGAACCTATCCTTGTAACAAACCCCGATGCCAACTCTGTCCACATATCTATTCAAGTGACATCATCATAGGACCTAATCACATCAGCCATACCATCAGGGGCTCGTTCACCTGCACATCTACCAATGTGATATATGCCATCATGTGCCAGCAATGCCCCTCTGCCATGTACATTGGTCAAACCGGACAGTCTCTACGCAAAAGAATTAATGGACACAAATCTGACATCAGGAATCAAAATACTCAAAAACCAGTGGGAGAACACTTTAACCTGTCTGGTCATTCAGTGACAGACCTGCGGGTGGCTATATTACAACAGAAAAACTTCAAAAACAGACTCCAAAGAGAGACTGCAGAGCTAGAATTGATATGCAAACTAGACACAATCAACTCCGGTTTGAATAAGGACTGGGAATGGCTGAGCCATTACAAACGTTTACTCTATCTCCCCTTGTAAGTACTCTCACACTTCTTATCACACTGTCTGTACTCGGCTAGCTTGATTATCACTTCAAAAGTTTTTTTTCTCTTAATTAATTGGCCTCTCAGAGTTGGTAAGACAACTCCCACCTGTTTATGCTCTCTGTATGTGTGTATATATATCTCCTCATTATATGTTCCATTCTATATGCATCCGAAGAAGTGGGCTGTAGTCCACGAAAGCTTATGCTCTAATAAATTTGTTAGTCTCTAAGGTGCCACAAGTACTCCTGTTCTTCTTTTTGCATTTGAGAAGGCATACCAAGGAGGAGTCTGAGATTGTTTGGTGCAATGTACAGATTATGCAACACAATTAACCCAATTGTATTGGGCAAAAAGAGGAATGTTTTCTTTTCCCATTTTCTTTTTTCCAGATCTTCTGTGCTAGTCCGCATGCTTGAATATAGCTCCTCCCTGATAGAAGGTGGAGATAGTCCATTGAGACCTTTTGGTGATGTCAATCCCTGTATAGAAGGGGGTTACTGACTCCCATAGTTCAAAGTGTTGTTCACAAAGCAAAATGTATTGTACAGCTTTGAGACCTTGAAACTCTGACTTGAAATCTCAAAAACAAACAGAAATTTAATAAACACAGTCTACACTAGCATAGACTTCTTGGGAAAAAAATTAACAGAAAGGCAAATTTCCCTCTCTTCAGTTGTTTCGGCAAACCTAGACACTTCTGACCTCCCAAAACAGTGCAGTGCCATAAATTTGAGAGAAGCACTTTATTTTTAAAAAAATGCATGGATTGATGCATGAATATTAACCCATGGTGTTTATAAACAATTATTCGTGGTGGCTGCCTCGCATCTCTCCAGTAATGATGCACACAACGTTGCCACCCAGACAGAGCCAACTTTCACACACTTGGACTTTGAAAGCATCAGGACTTGTTTGCTTGAGCTGAAAAGTAGTTTCCTTGACAAGGAGCTTTATCCAGTTGTAGAGAATGGATCTGGACTCTGTGCAGTCCTACAGCCCTTTCAGGAGATTCATAGCACTCTTGTAAGAATCAGATAGCCATACTATATTCTGGTTTAGGTGAAAGGATGATGTTACCTTCCATATAAAGCATAGCACCATTCTAACAATGGCCTTACCTTGGAAAAAAGATCAGGTGTAGTTCTTCACAGGCAGGGCTTGAAGCTCTCTACTCTCCTAGCAAAACATATAATGCTTAGACGTGTGTGTGTGTGTGTGTGTGTGTGTGTGTGTGTGTGTGTGTGTGTGTGTGTGTGTGTGTGTGTGTGTGTGTGTGTGTGTGTGTGTGTTATTTAAATAAATACCTTCCTGACCCTGCCAGCAGGTAGGAGATCTTGGGGGACAACTACTGCACTGGTGGGGTGTAAAATAAACTTTATTAAGAAAATGCAAAAACAGGGAACATTTAATAGTGAGGGGTATGGGGTTTGTTAAGGTAGACAATTGGGGAAGGGTTTCTTTTAGTAAATAGGATAGGGGGTTTCAATAGTGGGGTACAATACAGTTGGTAACCAATTAACACTGAAGTATAAATGTAACAGGTAGCTAACAGTTTCTATGTAAAGGGTGTGTCACAGCAGCATATAACCAACTAACAGTTATGGGTAAAATGTGTTAAATAACCAACAACTGTAGGTAAAAATGTGTCACAGTGGTGTAAATGTAAAATGTGAGTGGTGTTAGAGAGAAAAAGGATAATCAATGGGGTTTTATGCTAGACTTCAGTAATACAATTGAGGTCTGGCAGCAGGAGGAGCAGGGTGAGCACGTGGGGGAAGGGATAGAGAGAGAGAGAGAGAGCAGACAGGCTGCAAGTTTAAACAGCAGAGAGACAATTATACAGAACACAGCAAAATCTTATCTATGATTTAACTTAACCAAGACTACACAAATTAGCAAGTAATAAAACACAATGCAACAATTCTTTAAGCCTAACTTACAGAGTACAATGCAAGCAATTTTCTAAACCTAACTTAACCACAACTATGCAAAATGAAATTACAATTTATCTAGACTAAAGGCTAAATCTAACCTAATGGGTGCACCTTATACTAGGGTAGTTCCAGAGGCCAGAGTGGTGTGGCCCAGGATACAGCTTCAAGGGGGGGGGGAGGGGGCGTGTTTAACTAGTGGTGGCTGCAAGCAGGCTTATTTCTAGCAGCAAAGGCCCTGCGGAGCTAGAAGAAGATTACAGATACAGACAAAGGAGTTAGCTTGGGTCTGCCTGCTGGGGAAAGAAAGCCAGCAGCTAGAACAAGGGGAGTGTGCAAGAGGTTTTTCCTTACCAATCCCCAAAGCAGCAGCAGGAACAGCAGTTTCAGCATCAGAGGACGCAGAGAGGACTCGATTCGTTTACAATAATCAGGAGGTCTCCAGGCACAAATTCGTTGTTCATGGGAGGGGAGTTTAAAAACGGGGGTACGCTCAAAAACAAACAAGAGCAGGGAGAGGGCCCCCCAAAGGCCCCTAGCTGATCAGACCAGGTGGCAAAGCAAGGACCTTCTCCAGGGGTCTGATCAGAAAATGTCTGGTTTTAAGGCAGGGCTGGCTCTGGCTTTTTTGCCGCCCCAGGCAAAAAAGCCTCCGGCCGCACACACCCCCCAGCGCGGCAGGAGCCCCAGGTGGAGGGCGGAGTGCCCAGCCAGGGCTCCGCTCTTCCCGGCGGCCAGAGCGCCAGGAGGAGGGTGGCGAGCCTGGCCGTGGCCCCGCTCTCCCCGGCGGCCAGAGCCGGAGCACCGCACCACGCCGCCCCCCTCCAGGTGCCGCCCCAAGCACAAGCTTGGTGGGCTGGTGCCTGGAGCCGGCCCTGTTTTAAGGGCAAACTCAGGCAGTTTCCCGCCAGTAACTTTGATTGGTTCCCCTTAATCCAGGGGAGGAGAGAAGGCAGGGAAAACTGCAGGTAGGCACAGGACATGTCTGGGCAAGTTCTGAGTCACAGGTATGACTCATACGCTCAGCTATGTGGCCACTTTAGGTCTTGCATACCTGGGCAGAGCACCCTACACCGAGCCGGGTCCGAACAAAGAAGCTAGACAAAGGAGCAAAAAAGCCCCCACCTCCCTGAGCAGAGCAATGGCTCCAGTCAGTCTGCAGAAGCCATTTCCATGAGCAGGGCCAGGCTGTGAGTTTGGTCAGTTCCATGGCCGGGGGGGGAGGGGGGGCGGCCACTCAGCACAAACAGAAAGGAAGGGGGAAAAAGGAATCCAGCACGGGGACAGCTGTAACAGACACTTCCATTCCTTTTTACACACACACACACACACACACACACCCCACCCAGAGGAGGAAAACCACACTGGGGGGCTGCTTTCTGTGGAAGTCTGGCAGCATGGGTGCTTCCTAGCTTTGGAGCTCCTGGAAGAGCCACTCATGTTACATAAGAATGGCCATACTGGGTCAGACCAAAGGTCCATCTAGGCCAGTATCCCGTCTTCCAATAGTGGCCAATGCCAGATGCTGCAGAGGGAATGAACAGAAAGATAAACATCAAGTGATCCATCCTATCACCCATTCCCAGCTTCTGGCAAACAGAGGCTAGGGACACCACCTCTGCCCATTCTGGCTAATAGCCATTGATGAACCTATCCTCCATGAGTTTAACTAGTTCTTTTTTGAACCCTTGTTGCAGTTCTGTGAGGGCTGACACAAAGCAAGTGCAGGCTGTTGGTCTCTTGTGCAACAGAAGCAGATGCATATCCAGTGTATGCTTAGAAATTCTGTGTGGCCTAGTCCATTTTCTCTTTTGTTCAGTCCAGTAAGGGCACTGATACTCCACCTACTGGCGACTGAAACAACTGAAGTCTGGGACTGGGAGCAGGCAAGTACATGACTCCCGTAAAAGAGAGCCATCTACTGCATACTCCCCACCCTTGCCTGAAACGTTTTGGTTAGACTTTGTAATCTGATAGCATTTGTATCAAAAACAGCTGTACCAGAGACACATTATCCTACTTGCTTAAATGCCCCAAACCAGCAACTACTGTATTTCAAACTATCCATGAATGTCAACGTTCTTCAGGGGAGTAAAGAGGAGAGAGAGGGAAAGAGGTCTGCAAATAAACAATCATAAGTATTGGTTTAGATTTTCTTTTATATTGAGATAGTGTATGTGCTCCCAGCAGGCTCCTGTGGCAGATTAATCCACATGGATGGTATCTTAAGATATATGATGATAAAAAGAAAAATTCACAGGAAAAGAAAAATCCATAAATTCTGAGAATTTGGGATCTCCCTGAAGTTTTCTGTGAAATTGTAACAGGTTTACCAATGTAATCCTTTCAAGTAAGCAAACTGAACAACAGTACTAAGCACACCCATCTCACCTGAATGCTAATACTGAAGCCTATTACTATTAAAATAATGACATTTAAATATTTCTCAGCTGACTGCAATAGTGGAAGCATCCAGGTAATAGTCTATTTCAGCATGGCGCCTGCTATTCCCCTAAATTGAGAGTTGACAGAGCTCCAGGCTTAAGTTCTCTAATCTTTAAGCAAACATAAGGGAGACAAGATTTGATATTTGTAAGGAAAACCAAACAAAGCTACCATCCACCACCATTCCTTTTTAATATAAAGGCATGGGAATTTCAGGCATTCCTTATATGTTACACAGAAGGAAAAATAAGTACCATGTTCTCCTCCTCCTCTAAGTCACTTTGAAAATAAGTTTGGTGTTGTATAACTGGGAAAGGAAGTTAGCGAGAGCTTTCAGCTTGTGAGAAAGAGAATCAGGCAACAAGTCGCAGGAGCAGATGGGAACACTGTACCTCACTGGAAGCTCCAATAAGGAAAACTTTCTGAAGAAAGCAGTAGCCAGGCACATGAGCCAGCAGGGTGCCCAGAGCATCTCCCCTAATCCACTGAACACATGATTTTTCCAGTTATAAATAATCTTACAACTCCAGTGTTAATACCCAGAGTAAGGACACATCTACACTGGCAAAGTTACAGCGCTGTCCGTTACAGCGCCACTCAGAGAGCACAGAAGGAAAACCGCTGTTGGTTGTTCACACTGATAGCTGCCTGCGCAATAGCGTGTTCACACTTGCAGCACTTGCGCTATTCGGAGCAGCACACTCTGGACAGCTATCCCACAGAGCACCTCTTTCTCTTTTTCCACTAATACTTGTGGGAAGGCGAAGGGGGTCACGAGGCATCCTTGGTCCTGTCCCAATGCCCCATGATGCATTGCTTCGCATCCCAGCAATCCCTGTGCTTCCATCTGCATTTGGCGCCATCTTTTAATGATTTGTGTACTGCGCACCCTGCCTCTTTCAGGCTGCAGGAATGGATCCTGAACTGCTGACCAGTATGCTGCTCACTCTGACCAACATGTCGCAAGTGGCAGTGGAATTATTCCTTTAAATACAAAGGCAAGAGGAGTGTGACATTGATCTCACCACACATAGTAGTTACGACACAAGATTGCTTGTGGCATTCAAGGAGATACTGATCACAGTGGAAGGCTGCTTTTGGGCTCAGGAAACAAGCACTGAGTGGTGGGATAGGATCATGATGCCCATCTTGGAAGACGAACAGAGGCTGCAGAACTTTCGCATGAGGAAAGCCACATTCATGGGACTGTGTGATAAGCTCGCCTCAGCCCTGCAGCGCAAGGACACGAGAATGAGAGCTGCCCTGTCACTGGAGAAGCATGTGCCAACTCCACTGTGGAAACTGGCTACTCCAGACTACTACCGATCTGTCGCTAACCAGTTCAAAGTGAGAAAGTCAACCGTTAGACTTGTGTTGATAGAAACATGCAGGGCCATTAATTGCATCCTGCTCCGAAAGACCGTGACTCTGGGCAACGTGGGTGACATTGTGGAAGGCTTTGCACAAATGGGCTTCCCTAACTGCAGAGGGGCGCATATTCCACGGCTGGCACTAGATCACCTAGCCCCACCCCCGAGTACGTTAATCGCAAGGGGTATTTCTCAATGGTTCTCCAGGCACTTGTGGAGCACCGTGGGCATTTCACAGACATTAAAGCAGGCTGGTCCAGAAAGGTGCATGATGCATGCATCTTTCAGAACACTGGTCTGTTCAAGAAGTTGCAAGCAGGGACTTTCTTCCTGGACCAGAAGATCACCGTAAGGGAAGTCAAAATGCCCATTGTGATCCTGGGAGACCCCGCCTACCCCTTAATGCCATGACTTATGAAACCACACATGGGGCAACTTGACAGCAGCAAGGAGAGGTTCAACAACAGGCTGAACAAATGCAGAATGACTGTTGAGCGTGCATATGGCTATTTAAAAGCCTGCTGGTGATGTCTGTCTGGGAAGCTAGACATGGCCAATGACAATATTCCTATGCTTATAGCTGAATGCTGTACACTCTAATATTTGTGATGGGAAGGGTGAAAGCTTCACGCAGGGCTGAACTACAGAGGCTGAGTTTGAACAGCGAGAGACCAGGGCTATTAGAGAGGCACAGTGGGGGCCATAAGGATCAGGGATGCCTTGAGGCAGCAACTTGAAGCTGAAAGCCACTAATATTTGTTGCTATGTTCGGGATTGCAGTGCTTGTAATGCTAGGAGATGATTGGTGCATATGATGCAAGAAGGGGCCTTAACCTAATTGTACGTCGCTTTGCATGCTCTTTTTGCTTTCACTTAATAGAATAGAGATTGCTTTCAAACAAACAATTCTTTTATTAAAAAGACAACCAGAGAGACTCAAACGAAAAAATTCATCAGCAGGGAGGGGGATAGAAAAGGGAAGGTCTCAAGAAGAGGATGGTCCCAGGACAGCTACAGATTTGTGTATGTCCAAGGATCATACTCAACCTTCTCCTTTGGAGTACAATGCAGCAGGTGCTGTATTTCAGCAGGCCCAAACTGCAGAAGGATGGGTGTTGAGTGCAGTGGGAGTCCTCAGTGCTGGACTGCGAGGAGCGGAATGCTGTGGGTAGAGAGTGGAGCCAGGAAGTTGATAATATGTTGGCGGTGCGTGGGGGCACATGGGAAAAAGTTTTGTGACAGCTCCTGCAGTGCAGGGCAGGCACGGAGCTGCTCGGTTTGAAGAGCTAGTATCGCATGGAGCATGCCCAATTGGTGCTCCATAATGTTTAGAAAGAAGCCATGGAGCGGCTCTTAGTGTGCTGCGTTCTCCTTTTAGTCCCTCTTCTCACTGTCCCACCACTCTTTCAAGTCCCGTTTCTAGGCGGTGGAGTGCATCATAACCTCATACAAAAAGTCCTCCTTAGTTCTTCTTGGCCGTTTTCTAATTCTGCGCAGCCGTTCTGCTGCCTATAACAAAGAGGGAGGCTGGGCTCCCAAGGTCATCTCTGTGAAGTTTAAATGCAACATTTTACAGAAGCAGTATTGTTTGCAACACAGACAACACTGATTCAGGTCTTTAAAACACAGCCAGTACTCACACACCTGTCTCTAACTGGCTGACCGCAGGCAAGCACACATGAGCCACAAGACCCCCCAAATTGTGAGTAGCCACAGGGACAGGCTTCTTGGACCCTGTTGTACACTGGGTACGTGGCTCTTGGGGAGAGCCAGCACTGTGGGGGGGCCTGATAATCATTCCTGTCCCCACAGTTTCCTCAGAAGGTGATCATTATGGAATATATCTCACCATTGAGGGTGAGCAGGGAATCAGGGGAGGGTTTTCTCCAAGCCTGTGGCTTCCGCCCTGGCCCCTATGCAGCTTGCCTGTGTGCAGCAATGCCCCTCTTCCCATAACAGCAAAGTGGCGCGGGAAAGTTACCATTAATGGGCAAGAAACAAACCAGCTCTGCCGAGGAACCTGCAGCAGCGGATTGCCCAGTATCTCCACGGGAGTTTTGTGGAGATCTGAGGCAGATTCCCGAGAAGTGAGAGAATCAATCAACAGCCTGTTCCACCACTCAGACTAGGCAAGTGGTGGGAGACAAGCCTGCTTTCTGCAACCCTCCTGCCTCCAACAACTTGCTTCAGCAATTCCCAAAATCAAATCCACTTACCAGGGACCTCCTCTCCTGTTTGTGCTTCGCCAAGATCTGACTGCTGTGACTGGCTAGGTTCCTCCGGGGTAGAAAAGAGCTCCGGGCTGCATGCATCTCTGGCCTCTGAGTCATTCTCTGCCTCTGGGTTCCCTCCCCCTCTTTGTCCAAGATTTCCTCCTCCTGGCTCAGTCCACTCTCGACTGGCATGCGAGCCAACCAAGTATCCACAGGTGCCTGTGGGGTCGTCACCGAGTATTGCATCCAGTTCTTTGTAGAACTGGCAGCTCATGGGCACAGCACTGGAGCAGCAGTTTGCCTCCTGCACCTTGGGGTAGGCGTTCCGCAGTTCCTTCACTTTTACCCTACACTGCAACGTGTCCTGGTCATGGCCCCTTCCTGTCATGCATCGTGAAATCTGTCCGTTGGTATCATAATTCCTACGGCTGGAACGTAGCTGGGACTGGACAGCCTCCTCTCCCCAAATGCTGATGAGGTCCAGCTCAGCACTGCTCAAAGCGGGGGATTGCCTGGTGTGTGGGGCAGGCATGGCCACCTGGAAAGATGCATGGAGACCATTGTACGCATCACTGAGCAAACAGGAAGGGGACTTTCAAATTTGCAAAGGAATGTATGGGGTGGGGATGATGGTTGGTCACGTGAGGGCAGGGCAGTAGAGTTCAAACCGATGACCAGAGAGGTGAGTACAGGCGTTGTGGGACACCTCCCGGAGGCCAATTGCAGCGCTGTAATTGCCATGGTGTCTACACTGGCACCACAGTGCTGTAGCCCCGGCGCAGAAAGCTCTATGCCTCTCATCAGGGTAGTTTTTTTTAAGAGTGCTACAACGGCAGTTTCTGCGCACTAAGTGGCTTGGCAGTGTGTACACCTCAGGAGTTACTTGGCAAGTTTCTGCACGTGTAGACAGTGCAAATCACAGTACATCTATGCAGGGATTTGCACCAACATAACTATGTCAATGTAGTGGTGCAAAAACCCTTAAGGTAGGCAGGTCCTCAAAACTGATTCTGCCTCAAGGAATAAGTAAATTGTGAGTGACTGGGATGTGCAAGAACATTCAGGATGTGCTGTGCCATTCAGTGGATAGCATTACACAGGAGGAGATTATTACAGAAAGTATCTTCAAAGCAGGCTAAAATATGACCTTCCAATAAGAAAGCCCTAGGGGACAGAAGTGCAGGACTGTAAAGAAGATTAAAGGTAAAATGTTCAAGAGTGCCTAAAGATCCTTAATCCCAAGTGATTTTCTATGAGATTTAGGCTCCTAGATGCCTAAACCACTTTTAAAAATAGGACTGAGACACATTAGCAACTCCAAACAGGTTGCAAAGTGGCCAAGACAATGAAGGACAGTCCTCGTTAGGCACAGAGTGAATTTCAACACCAGAGCAAGGAAATGCTACAGAGCAAGAAGTCTTCCAAAATGAAGGTCTCACTCCCTCCCTGTCCAGGCACAGACAAGTGGATGAACTTCAGTGAAAAATGTCTGAATGCATCCAATTTTATTAAGAATACATAGTCTCTAAAGGTACTTTCATAGGTTATCCCTGATGCTCTCAGGAAAAGGATCAGATGTCCTTGAGGTAAGGGTAAATACAACTCCCCTTTTGAGGGAGGGTGGCTATAATTAACACTAAGCTTTTGGTGAAGTGCTGAGGCCAAGTTGGAGGGGTGGGGGGAGAAGAAAGGGAAAAAAAAAAAAAAAAAAAAAATCAGAATCTGAAATGGACATACCCCAAAAGGCAAAATGTAGGTAACGCTAGCCAGTAGGAAAAACAAAGAGGCTGAAGATTTCAGTGAACTTATGGATTTTGAAGTATCTGGCCTAGACATTTGAAATTAAGTATGTACCATTAGTCTGCTTTGTGTAAAGTCAACTTCAAAAACACCCAACCAACTACTACTTCTAGTGTGGAACTACCCAACCCAAAATGTTTTGCAGGACCCTGAAAGGCATTTTGGGAGCTTGGGTTTCCTACTTTAGAGCAGCCAGTGATAGTGAGATAGCTAGCTCTTACCCATGTCAAAGTGTGGATTCAAAAGCTCCTGCAGCCCCTCCTCCATTTTAATGGAGAATCCCAGGCCCAGTTGTGCTGTGCATGTCACTGCATTGATGCCTCTACTTCTGTTGTAGCTCACTGTGAATTTGTAGTGTTTCAAATTCCAGAGCTCAACAACAAAATTGTTGTGATAACAGCTGACACTAACAGGACCAGGTGACAAAGCTACTTAATTTAATTTTTGTGGTGAAGTTAAGGTAGCGTGAAAAATCTAGTACTCCCTCTAAATGTTCTCCATCATAACAGACAGGAATTGTTTATCAGCCCTGTATCTAGAGGCCTAAATATTTCTGCACTCCACAGCTCCTCCAAAATAAACTGCATTCAGGGGACAGAAAATGAAGTACAGGAGAGGATGCAGAAGACAAAAGAAAGTGGTTAAGAAATAAAATGGCAGATGGAAGTATATTAGAGACAGTACGTGGGGGCGGGGGAAGAGGGAAGAGGCAGCTTTAAGAATGAATACAATCACACCAACATTAAACTGGCAATTTTCAGTTTTGGTAGACTGACCTACGTGGTCTTCCAACTCCCACAATTAGAATTCAAATGCCCATGTGAGTTTGTATTTTAATAGATGTCATCAAGGGAACTCCTATTTTCTAATTCTCCCATTCCCAAGCATAAAGGTCTCTCCTTGTTTCACCAGAGCCTGGATTTGGTGACCTCCAGAACATCCTGGAAGACCTGTTTTTCCCCAGGCATCTCCAAAAGAAAATGGTTGGGAAGATATTGTAGATGATCTCTATTCTTTTTATGATCTATGGGTCTAATTTGAGTGTTCTGTATTACTATTTTATAGAAGCTTAATATTACAGAAGTATTGGCAGCAACTCACAGCTAGAACTGGAATCTGAAACAGGTTTGAAATAGGGCATTAAGTAAATAGTTTCTCTTTTCATAAATTTAATGAGTGTCTGAAATTGGTCTGACTGAAACTTGTCTGCAATAGACTACTATCTACACAAGTTAGTAAAAAGGGAAAGTATATTAGAGAAAGTGAAAATATCTGGTAAAACAGGTAGATTGGACTGAGAATTTTTAAAACTACAATTTTTTTATTTTACTAACTATTCTCATAACTGAAAGATTATCTTTCAGCAGAGGCTAGAGCAGGGGTCGGCAACCTTTCAGAAGTGGTGTGCCGAGTCTTCATTTATTCACTCTAATTTAAGGTTTCACGTGCCAGTAACACATTTTAACCTTTTTAGAAGGTCTCTTCCTATAAGTCTATAATATAGAACTAAACTATTGTTGTATGTAAAGTAAATAAGGTTTTTAAAATGTTTAAGAAGCTTCATTTAAAATTAAATTAAAATGCAGAGCCCCCCAGATCGGCGGCCAGAACTCAGGCAGTGTGAGTGCCACTGAAAATCAGCTCGCGTGCCGCCTTTGGCACGTGTGCCATAGGTTGCCTACCCCTGGGCTAGAGGATAATCCTTTCAAGACAATTCTTCTTTCAGAGAAAAATCAAAGAATGGCACTTCCAAAATGGCCACTATCTCCCATTTTCTCCATGGGACTGAGGCCACAGGCTACCCTTAGTTAAGAGTATGACCATCTCCCTTCAATCTGTGCAGGAGGCTCAGACTCCCCCTAGCAAAGAAAGGCCAAAGGGAGTGAAATCAAGTTTCCCTCAGGGAAGTTGACAACTGCTTATGCTTTCAAGAGATAGCATGAGGAGCAGGTTAGCGTGAGGAGCAGGCGAATGAGTGGGGGACAAGATGGGAAACTGGGGGTGTGCATGTGCAAAGACTGTGGAGGGCAGAAAGGGAAACATGGACATACATGCAGGGTGGATCTGGAGACAGTCCACTGAATACAGACAACTGAGAGCATGGTGGGAGAGGGTGGTAGGGGAAAGGATGAAACAAGAGGAAAGATGCCAGCATAACCATTGTAGCTGTTAGGGGAACCCCCTCCAGGCAGCCAATAGAAGGTCTCATAATTTGTTTAATTTAAAATTAAACCTGAAATATGTGATGATCACATGCTGGATCTGGCATCTTTCTTCAGTCTGCTCAAAGTGATTTTCATCCATGTAGGGAACACCATGCCTCCACAATAATAATCCTTCCTGCACAATACTCAGCCCTTGTTTACCAAGTCAGAAGAGAAGTCAAAAATCAGGTCTCTCTCTAAAAGGGAAACTGCAAACATTAGACACCAACCTACTGGGACAACTTCCAGTGAAGTATTTTGATCAACTGAAGACTAACTCAAAGCTCAATAACACTACTTCATATTATGTACCACAGTTTAAAAAATAAATAAATAAATCGGAGTATCAATATAAAGGAAGAATATAAAACTATTTTATTGACCACTGTTCACCAGTATTTACAATAAAGTAAACAATATACAGTATGATAACATTCAAATTACTACAAAGTTAGTTCTTACCTGGCCTCTTTGGGACTACATTACCTCAAATACTAAAAAGAATGGTTCTACATGTTATGGGGCTAGGTTGGGGTAAAGAAGATACATGCACATCAATAGCATAGAAGACTATAAAACATCTGTGAGTTTGTTTAAACATTTGTTATGATTCAGTAATAACTATGGAGGATCATGAAGGTTTATAAAAGCCTTTACCTAATATGGAGGAAATAGTATCAAATGCTGTCCTGTCATTAATGAAGCAAGTTGCAGAAAGCCTTTATTTACTTGCTGTTGATGCAAAACACACTACTTCAAAAAACAAACATATCAAACTCAATTCTCATTAGAATGTAGAGGTTTTCCTCACATTGCTAATAAATCAAAGAATAAAATCAAAATCCAGGTTTTCATATTCATATATATATAAAAAAAGCAATGCAAATGATTATTGTGCTTCATCTTCCGGACACGAATGCCAAGTTAGTCGCTCTTCATAAAAAGCAATTACAATCTGAGGACATTTCATGTTAGCTTCTTTGGCCAGCACCAAGTCTGCCTCATCCGAGTCTTTCCTAAGAGGGGAGGGTTTAAAAAAACAAACAAGTCTTGAGTTTAAGAGCTATTACTAAACCAGATGGGTTTGAAATTGATATTAGAATATATTTCATGATCAAAGAGCAGAGGTAGGAGTTTAAATTCTAGAAAAATCTATCCTTGTTAATCACCATTAGCAACTTTCCAGAGGTCATCACTTGGAGAAGGTCCTCTTAAAAGGACATCAATTAAAGATCACAATTTCTAGTTAACAGCAGTTTCAATATAGCAGTCCCCAGTTTTCCCTGCCAATTTGTGTTTTACAGTCACATTTTTCCTCAATTAAAAAAAATGTTTCTCTTTCCTTTGTTTGAGAAATCCACACAGACAAAAAGGGAAACCCTGCACAAAGAAAACACTGACTACACAGTAACATAAAGGATAACCTGTCTAGTATTACATATTGCTTCTAATCTCATGTAAAACTTTTCAGACAGGTGTCACAGACAGTTAATTGACAGTGTCACCCTGGGTCAATCTGACACTCACAAACTATTACATCCAATTAGAATAAATGCAATAAAAAAAGTTATCAGATTGCAACTTCTGAACCTGTGTCAGAGTGAAAGAAAATGCAAGACAGTTGATACCCCTGTATTTTAAAAAACTTTTACTGATTTCACATGCCTGCTGCACACCTGCATATTAGAAGTAGGCTTGTTGCATATAACAAAGTGTAAGCTAGCCACAAAGACAGGAAATAAGAAAGAACAAGTTCTCTCATTTTTGTTGTATTTTTCTCTGGTGTTTCATTTCTTCATTTAATAACCCTACAGAAATTCCGAATTGCAACAACCTGCATTTTATATACATCCCAAACGTCACATATCCACTACCTGAGGTTTTTAAGAGGATGAGTAACAGAGTCTTCTAAAGTGCAAATCTTTAAGTGTCTCAATATGGCAAACAAGTGAGATTGATATTTTTGGGGCAACTCAGTTGGACTTCATTGGGAGCAAAATTAGACATTTAAATAAAGGGGTGGAAGCGACTATTGCACTGTCCACACACCTGTGCTCAAAAGCATGAATTCAGTCTCATTAGTTTGACCATGAATATTAGAAATGAGATTCCAATCTTACTCTACTTACTATTTGCTCAGGACAGGTATTCCCAAACACAGAAACAAGTAAATTGTCATCTTTCCTGTCTCACTCCAAAAAGGAAATAGTTTCTCACCAGTTTAAACACTTTGGATCAGAGATGTCTGTACATCACTTACCATTTCATGAGAAACATAAGTTCTCCGCTGCTATCTGTGGCTCCAATTATCCGCTCAGGATCAAGACCTCTTGCAAACCCCCTTGGTTTATCAACCTATTAAAAAGGTTGAACGTCATATCTTTTAACATTAATTTTACATCATTTTAAGGCAAGTTTCAGACAAGTTATAGCTTACATCAAGTCAAGACTTATTTTGTCATTTTACGCTTTAGAACAGTGGTTCTTAACCTTTACTGCAGCCTGCACCCCTTTGGTTCTCAAAAATATGTTCTCGCACCCCTTATCAAAACTCATTATACACATAATCATAAGCCGGTTCGTTTATAAGCCGACACATCCCCGCTCCGAAGGATAAGTAAAAATGGAAAAATTTTATGACCCATTCATAAGCCGACTCTATAACTCAGGGATCAGCAAACTTTGACTCCCGGGCCATCAGGATAAGCCGCTGGCGGGCCAAGATTGTTTGTTTACCTTGAGCGTCCGCAGGTGACGTAGGTAAACCTAAGTAAACAAAGTGTCCCGGCGTGCCAGCTGCTTACCCTGATGGGCCGGGACAGCAACTAGTGGGGAATTTTGGGGGGGAGGGGAGGGGAGGGGAGAGAAGCTGGGGTCAGGGGACCCCAGGTTAAGAACCACTGCTTTAGAATGAATTAGTTAAATTTAGCAAAAAAGATGAATTTATATCATTAATATACACATTTATTTCAGAAAACTAGATAAGGCAGGAAGCATCTTTCTAGTGGAAGCTTAGTGTAAAGGTCAGGGAACGTCATAGCATCCTTTAGTTCACCTGTATGATTGTATCAGTGACATGCAAACTGCAGCCAATTTCTCGAGTTTAGGAGCCAGCAATAGCTCCGAGTTAGAAGTGATTTCTGCAGAGAAATTAAAACCCAAGCCTGCAAACAGTTACTTCCTCTTGAAAAATCACAGTGATGTCAATGGTACCATGCTGGAATAACTAAGAGTATGCAGTCATTGTTTACAGGACCATACCCTTAAGACTAAATAAAAAAATCCCTCTTATAAGTAAGGTACAATTTAGTCACAGGTATTTTTATTAAAAGTCATGGACAGGTCACAGGCAGTAAAGAAGTCACCACCCATGACCGATCCATGATTTCACTGCTCCCAGAGCAGCAGCTGGTGCGGTTCGCCTCAGGGCTGCCCCAGCTGCTCAGGCAGCCATAGGGTCAGCCGCACCGGCTGCTGCAGAAGACACGGAGGTCCCAGAAAGTCACAGAATCCGTGACTTCCAAGACCTCCATGAAAGACTCGCAGTCTTATTTATAAGATCTACAATGTAGACAGTTCTACCAACTTAAGTGTCACATGTCAAATAATTTTGTTTTATCTTTCAATTTCTCTTCACATGAGTTTATCTATGCCTTTGATTGGTCTTACTGTCTGATCTCCCCCCAGTTGTACAATATCCTTTTTGCAATGGGGTGATCAATACTATATACAGTATTCCATATGAGGCTATACACTGATTTATATAAAGGAATTACAATATTTGTATTATTCACCATCCTATCTCCTATGCCAGTGGTTCTCAAACTTTTTTTTCTGGCGACGCAGTTGAAGAAAATTGTTGATGCCCACAACCCAATGGAGCTGGGGATGAGAGGTTGGGAGTGTGGGAGGGGCTTATGGCTGGAGCAGAGGGTTGGGGTGAGGGCTGCAGGGGTTGGGGTTCAGGAGGGTACTCCAGGTTTGGGGGGGCTCAGGGCTGGGCTCTAGGTAAACGCTCTAGGGTTGAGCTGGGGATGAGGGGTTTGTGGTGTAGGAGGGGGCTCAGGGTTTGGGGGGGCTCAGGGCTGGGGCAAGGGATTGGGGCACAGGCTAACCTCTGTCAACTCCCAGGCAGCGTCACGGCTGGGGTGCAGAGGCAGGTCACGACCCGCAGTTTGAAAATCACTGCCCTATGCATCCTAACTTTTTTTTTTTTTAGATAAATACCACAGCTGAACAAAATTTTTTCAGTGAGCTGTCTACAATGACACCCAGGTCCCTTGCTTGAATGAATAATTACTTTAGAATCCTGCAAGACATTCAAGTTTTTCCCCTCCAATATGCATTATTTTGCACTTGTCAACAATGAAATCATTCACCATCATGTTGCCTATTCATCTAGTTTGTTTAGGTCTTTCTGAAATTCTTCAGCCCCTCTGGTCATGACTAACCTAAACATCTTTTTCATTTGCAAATGTTAGTAGCAACACTCACCCCCCTTTCCAAATCATTAATATATTAAAACATTGGACCGAAGACAAAACCTTGAGACACCGTAACCCATGATGAAAATTGACCATTTAATCCTATTCTCTGCTTCAGTATCTACTAGACCACTAAGTATATTCTCACCCAGGAATACTTAGCTTCTTTAGTGGAACCTTGTCAAAGGCTTTTTGGAAGTCTAAGGAAGAACTGATTGACTATATTTATTCACTACTTTGTCATGTTCAAATATATAGTGAGACAACTTTCTTTTGCAGAAGCCAGGCTGGTTAGACCCTATCATATCATGAGCTTCCAGGTGTTTTGTTATTCTGTTTTGAAATTATTGTTCTAAACCAATTTTCTAGATATAGATGTATGGCTTGTCTATAATTCCCTTGATCACCCCTAGAATTTTTTTAAATATAGGTACAAACATTCAACATAAGAAAAAGCATTTGTATAGCAACAACTTTAACATACTTACAGAATCCCTCTTTTTCTTTGATTTACTGTCATCAGATTCACTATCTGATAAAGATTTTCTTTTCCCACCATCTGTTTTTTCTTTACCAGCTTTCTGGGAGTTCAGAAAGGCTTCGATTAACTCTGGACAATCTAAGTTTTCTTCGGGCTCCCATGTGTTGTCAGCACTGAAACACACATACAGCTAGCTCATGAAAGGCTATCAAAAGCCCAGAAACCTAATTTGGCCACATAGCTCACAGTAAGCAAAACATTAAGTAACACAGTCATTTGGCCACGTAGCTCACAGTAAGTAAAACAGGCTTCTTATACCGGAGGTGAATCTACTTTATTTTCTTAAATTACCTTGCAATCATCAGATATGCACTTAGAGTTATGCTCTGTTCTGTTATTGCTGCAGAACAACTGCTGATAGAAGATACAGTACAGACATCCCTATCCACAACTTTTTCTTTTTTTTAAACCCTACCCAACCACACTGTAGAAGCTGACTGGCCCTTGAAGATCTACTCCCTTCCGATTTAAAGACCTTCAAATACAGATAGGGAACCATATAAATAAACGGTCTGTGGGCATGAGGAAAAGCTAACTAAGTCTGAAAACTATCCAAGTGTGCTTAGTTTTATTTGCTACTTAATGTCAAATCTTTTAACTGTGTCCCTACAAAAGGGATAAGTGCCTTCTCAGTCCATCATATGCACCAGTACCAAACACTGCATGAACAGGGAATCCCCAAGAAATATAATTGGGTATCTGGAGGCAAGTCCCGTAAACATCCAGACTAAACAAGTTACTGCTACATACATCTGAGCAGAATATGCACTTTAGGAGATAATACATGGGCAACCATAGTGTGACTATTTGGAGCAATATGCAATTATAACATAAATGTGTTACTCCTGAGAAAATTCTGTGCACATTTTAAAATTTTGCAAATTTGTATTAGTCAATAAATAAATGTGGAGGCTCCAGCATGGCAGTGGGGAGCACAGGCCACTGGCTGCACAGACGTATATAACCCTGGAGCACCCTCCCTCCCCCCCCGGGGACAGAGACTCAGCCATGAGGCTGCACTCAACCCTCACACAGCACAAGGGCCAGGCCTGCCCCCAAAACACCCTGGGACCCTGCCCCTCTGCGCCAGGTGCAATAGGTGTGGGCAGGCAGGCTCAGCCCAGCAGGATCCAAGTATAGAGGGGCTTAGTATGGGGGGATCCAGATGTGGGGTGAGAGGATTGTGTGTGGGGCAATCTGGGAGCAAGTAGCTCAGCAGAGGACTCAAGTGCAGGGGAGGGAGGGATCTGGGTGCAGAGGCTCGTTGGGGAGTTCCAGGCAGAGGGGCAATGGGACTCTGCAGGATGGTCCAGGTGAAGGTCGCTGGGGCTCAGCAGGGGCAGTCCGGATGTGTGGGGATGGGGCCTGGCAGGTGGGGGCTGGGTGTGAGATGCTCAGCAGGAATGGTTCAGGTGCAGCTAGTTGGGGCTCAGTGGGATAGGAGTCTGGGGGCTTTTTGGGGTGGTCCAGGTGCACGGAGGAGTGGGGGTTCAACAGACCTGCTTAACAGGGGAGCCCTAGCTGCTGCCAAGGGGACACCCCATGCAGGGCTCCCGCTTCCTCCCCCATTCCCCTACTTTTTCCCCCATCCCCTCCCCTTCCCTCATGCCTCTCCCCCTGCTCCTTCCTCCCACCCCATCCTCCCTTCCCCCCATGGGCACTCACTGTTGTGCAGAAAACAGGATGGCTCCCAGCACACAGAAGGGGAGCACGACTAGCACTAAAACCCAGGAGGCAGTGTCCAGCTGCAGAGTCAGCGGAGCCAAGCGGCACCCTCCTTCACCCAGCCAGTTCTGTGCTCGCAGAAATGGGGGGGTGGGGCAGTGGCACATGACCCCCCACCACCACCTCTGTTTGGGGGGCAATGCCTCAGTGAGCTATGCCCATGGACATCCCCAGGCGCCCACCTTGCCCCAGCTTCCCCATCATTTTCTGCAGGGAAGCAAAGAAATCTACAAAGGGACATGAATTCTGTGTGCGTGCAGTGGCGCAGAATTTCCCTAGGAGTAATGTGTGCAAGACTGTGGATGTGTTCTAACAGTAGGTAGGAGATATGTTTAAGGGATTTTATTTATTTATTTGCAGCTGATGAAGTGTAATCTCCCACAATTAACATTCAGCAGAGTGATTCACTAGTCAAGCAAGCCCCAAGTTCCTCTTGAGTGAATTGAGCTTAAGCTATCCATATCTTAACTATATGGGGTCAGGGTTTGTCTACACTGCTTTAGCACTAATTTAGCTATCAATTAAAAAAAAAGTTAAATCGGTGCAACATCTAATGTGGATACACTTATATCAATAAAAGGTGTTTACGTGTACATCTATACTGAGAAACAGTGACAAAGTACAACTATTACTGAGGCCTTATTGAATATACTACAGTTACTTCAGATTTTCTTCCACCATGGTCTCAAAAAATCCTTAAGAGGTTAGTCAGAAGAATGAATACATACTTAAAATAGATCTGCTTGTTTTGAAGTGCTATGGGCTACTGAAGTCTGATGAGCAACCAACAGAAGCTCCAGTATACAACATCCCTTTGCCTTTTACAAGTTTAAAATATCAAGTAATTCTAAATGAAAGGCTATTCACTCTTAGGCATGGTCTACACTACCAACTTATGTTGGTATAACTATGTTGCTCAGGGTTGTGAAAAATCCAGACCCCAAACGATGCAGTTAAACTGACCTAATTCCCAGCATACACAGTGCAAGGTTTTTCCCCCATCAACCTAGCGACCATCTCTCTGTGAGGTGGTGTTTTTCCATCGGCATAGACAGTCTTCACTGAAGCAGTGCAGTTGCACCACTGCAGTGTTTGACATGTAGAAAAGCCTTTACTTCGACAGGCAATACAGTGGAATGTATATAATGGATTTTAGGTGCTATCAGAAAAAAAATACATTTGGAATTCCTTACTCTGTAAATCCTTTCCATTTCAAGAAGTATTCAACCTTCCCATTCACTACACGTCTGTCCAGGACTTTCTCCACAACAAATTCTTCAGGCTCTGCTTCTTCAACTTTTTTACCTTTGCCATTCTGTTTCTTTCCCATTTTGTGCTATAAAAGAAGTTAAAAATTATATTTATAATAATATTTTATATTGCTTTATGTAGCTACTTCAATGGCCAAGCACAACCTTTACTCACTACATAGCAGAGAAATGGCAACTTATTCATACTGGGTCCAGGGCTCAAATTCCTATTAGGTTAGTGCAGGTAATCTGAGTGCCATTTTTTGTAAGTTGCTTAATAAAATACCCAACACCGAGAAACAGTCTTTTTTAAAGGCAAAATGTTTTTGCCCATGCAATCAATGCCTCCTTTCCCTTAACTGTCATTCCACTCCTTCCTCTAGTGCCAAAGCCTCAAAATTTACAAGAACTTCTAGAATAAATGTGACTGAACACCCACAAAAAAGGCAGTGTATTAGGAACAGCATAAAGGCATATACAAAAAAACAAAGCATTAAAGGAATTGTGGGGGAGGCGGACAAAACAGAAAGGGGATGATATTCTGGCTACTAAGAGAGAAAACTAAAGGCAATTAATTACTACTTTCCTCCCACTCCCTCCAAAAAAGTAAAAGTGTGGAGGGGAGAAGAGCTAAAGTCATATTGCTATACCAAGCTGGATGCCCAACAATAACTGATAACAGCTGCCAGCAGGATGTGTTACTTGTAACATTCCATAGCTGCCATTCTCCCACATTGGTGTATGGGTAAAGATGGAACTTTCACTCAAACAGATGTTACAGAGGTTCAAAAACCTAAGATAGCTACGCTTAAAGAACAGCACTTAATGTATAAAATTTCTCTAATTAAAACTTTACAGAGATGTTGTATTTAAGTGTACATTAGATACATTGTTGTATAACATCCTTTAAATGCTTAAAATAAAATTAATTACATCCACATCATCCTCAAGGCATTCCAAGTTTAATAAGGCACAGTTAAATGCATTAGAAGGACAAGGTATTTTTCAAAATTTCCTTGTTCGTAATCCTAAAAGGCTTGAAACAAGTCTAGTACTGTCACATTGAGTGTTTGGAGCTCTATGGGTCTAAGTGGAGAGTTCTGGTTGCCATTTTGGATGTGCTCCTTACGGAAAGCATTCAAAATGGCAGCAGGACTTTGAAACCCCCCCAATGTACTATAGTCCTATGGGAGCATTAAATAAAGTAGTGCTGTCACATTTCCCTTACCAAACTATTTTCCTACTGAGCACAGGCCTGCTATTATAACGTTTGTCATGAGTACTATCTGCAATTAACACTGACATTTTGAGAAAGCAATGAAGCATTTATTTTGAAACTCTACATAAGTTTTAGATGAGTTTGGGAAAGGGTGGGTGTTCTGTTTTTTAAAGGGGATATCATCAAGTCTGTCAGGCTCAAAGTTAGTTCTTTCCACTTTCTGTAATTTAAGATTTTCAAGTTTTTGGTACTTCTTTTCAAAAACATACATAATCCTTGAGGATCCTTTTCCTAATTAGTCCTTCACAAATGCCACCAACTTCAGACTCCTGGTTAGAAACCTACAAATTGAAGGTTCATACAGCAAAATACAAAAAAGGAAATAGGTTTCAAGATTTCTATTCTAAACAGTGAGCTTATACATATAAAGATACCAAATGTGGTGTTTGTTTGGGGGACAGGGTGATTTAAAGTAGCGCAAGCATTTACAATCTTATTTAAATCTTTATTTGTATGTCCCAGAGATATTTTGAGCAAAGCACCAATGTCTGAACAGTGCTAACTTAATCACAGGTATTTTTTGGCCTCGAGAGAGAGAGAGAATTCTAAAAGAGAACAAGGATGTAAGATAAAGACACAGATAAAGGAAATATATGAAGATGTCAAGCTATCCTCTGAAGGTAGCTTCCTTTAAAGGAAAGAAAAAGAAGGAGTGAAGGACAGAAGAGAGAAATAGGTAGAGATGGAAAAATAGCAAAAAATGAAGAACAAGTGACATAATGCTCATAGCACAATAGTAGCAACACTATAGTTATAGTTGATGAGTAAACATGTATTCAAATTAATATAACTTTCTGAAAGATTCTCCTTTGGGCTTTGACTCAGTACCACAGTGAATTATTTTGAGAAAGTGAAAAAAATAATTCACCCTCTTATTCTCATAATTTAAGTATAAATGCTTTTTAGACTTCTAAGTCAATTAAAAAAAACTTAAGTTTGGCATGTATAAAGCCTTCCATGGAAGAATATGAGCTTTGTTTAAAAAGCTTGCTTGAAAAACCATCATGAGCACTTGAAATTTATTGGACATTACTGATTTAAGCATGCCTCATATGTACACAAGGACAGATGTTCAAACTTTTCTTCTTGCCCCTCACTACATTCTATTATGCTTATTTGACCACACAGCCTGAAGAAAAATTGCGCATTCAGCTCAAATTTTGGATGCTCCGTGTATGTATGCTTCTACATGCACTTCACCCAACAGAAACACACAGTATTTGAAGCTGTTAATGGGAAGAAGAGTCACTAGACCCATTTGACCCCTTTTTCTGAGTCCCATATCGGAGAACACCATATCCTGGGCATTTTAATGTTGCATGTTCAAATAAAGTGTACTTCGCTTCTCTTTCCCACATTCAAAATTCACATAAGAAGTATGCACACACATATTACCTTCAGTGTATGATCACTCACCTTTTTAATTTTATACAAGTGAAAGATTATTACATTAATGTAGCATTATGGTAGATGGTTCAGATATACACAAGTCAGAAACATCAAAGTTACAGTTTAAAGAGAAACCCTAACTGTCATCTTCATACACTGGGAGAAGCATGGTTCCTATGGGAACCATTAACTGATTTTCCTGACCTGTGCAGCTAAGTTCCTAAAAAAATATTGACTGCATTAATAGGTTCTCTTCCCCTCCTCTGAGCATTTCGGGCCTGATATTACCCTCACTTATGTTAGAGAGTTGGGGCACTAACGTCTAATGGAAGGTCTGAAGCTTGATAAAGTGTTTGCAATGTTATTGCTTACACTGTTGGAGTCCAGTGAAAAATAATGAGGCAGCTAAGGGACAGGAGGTGATATTGGTATTTAATTTGTCAGGATATGGGATAAATTAGTACTTACTGACTAGTAATAAGTTTAATAGCAGGCTTTTTTTTAAGTAAATGTCACAAAAGCACAAAATTTCCCCTCCTTCCCCACATTTAGGCTATATAAAAATCTGTTTGCCTATTATTTTCCCACTAAGTAAACCTAGCACCAGGCTTCTGCACTTCTGTCCTTTACCAACATGTACTGCCATTAGTTAAATGAATATTAGAGCAACTACTGTGACATCCATTTGTCCTTAATTTCAGAGTTTTTTGGCTCATAATTTAATATCAAGAAGTTTCACAGTAACTTGATATCTGTCAAAGCCCTGTTACAATGGTCCAGGTGGGGGAGACATTTAATAATCTCCGCTCCTATGAAATCAAAGCGAATTGTTATTTACTAGTAATAGTTCCAACAGCAATATTAACTATGCCCTGTCGCATCTTGTACTGTGCCTGCAGTTGCAATCATTTTTCCCTGAACGGCTAGGGAGAAGTTAAAATGAATATGTTTTTGCCCTTTTTAAATACACAATGAATTACATGGGGTGCTGAAAGGAGGCTAAAAAATTCAAAGTGTTTTCTGTTAAAGGTTATTAAACAATTTTCACTTTAAATCAGAGAGCTGAAATGGAGCACAGGCCTCCATTAAAAAGATAGGTTTTTTGTTTTGTTTGTAAGATAGCAGTTTTATTTAAGCCAAAGTTAATGTCCTTTCTATTAGCCTTACTTTCTGGATCTGAGAATTTAGTCAGAATAATGCTGGGGAGGAGAGATGTGGATGTATCTTCTACATGGAGATGCCAAGTTATAATTTTGAAGAAAAATACTTCGGTTAAATCCTTATATATTTTAGGTGCTCATGAACTTACCAATGTAGTTTTATTGGAGGCCATTTTTATTGCAGACTTGCAGAGCTTTTACTAGAAAAATGCATGACAATTAAAAGGAAGTTTACATTACTCAGAGAAAGGCATCCCAATACAATCATGGTCCTTGTTCCAACCCCAATGTGTTCACTGCACATAACATTTCAAGTGTGGATTAAATCCAGAGAAGTATATTACTAGTTTCCTTGTCAACCCACAAACACACCATTATGCTAGCCATCACTCTTGCTACTGATTGTGTATGAAGAGTTACAAGAATGTCCTTCCACCAGCATAAGGCAGAGATGTTTCAGAGAGATGGGGAGAACCATTAGGATGTATATTTCCTTAAACCCAATGGGAAAAGTGTTCTGATTCTAGCAGTTAACCAAGAGATATTTAAAAGCATTTTCAAGATGCAAAAGTTAGATTTTAATTAGCAACAGCTAAGTATCTGTAGTGTAATATAGTAGTAAGTTACCAGTAACCCTGACACAGCAGAAAATACATATAAACTGCAGATTATGTTAAAGCAACTGTAATGTTGCAAACAAGGATCAGAAGGCAAGAGTTAAGGCTAATACAGACATTAACTCTGCCAAATTGCACACATGGTATACTGAAGACTAAAATACTTAATTAAGAAATATACATTTCATTAACCTAAATAGATTATATAAACATATGATCTGGATGAAGCAAACTCATCCCCTTCCCCACACAGTTTCTCACACTAATCACCTCTGGGCACAGATTTCACCACCCACCCCTGCAAACTACAAAATGAGCAAGGCAAAGGGAAACCTTTATTAAAGGCCAAAAGAGGCCTTTGACTCAGCAATCCCGCCCAATTCTCATCCCCGGGCAGCCAGAGCGGTGGTATTGTAGCCAAGTCCGGGGGGAGGGTGGGGCAGAGGGCGAGGGTTGGGCCCTGCTGCTGGGCATCTCGTCTTGTCTCCATTGAGAGGAGATGAGGGGAGGGAAACAAAGGCCCGTGGTAGAGGGACGAAGGGTAAGGCTGCGCGACAGGCCTGTGGTGGGTGCACATAAAAGGCCTGGGTGTCCTAACGGGACTAGGCGAACACGGAGTAGGGCTAAGCCGCAGCCCAACATAGAGGAGGAAGCCCTGCGTCCCCTTCCCCTTGTGGGGGGTGGGAACAGCTGCGGCCACACGACAGCCAGCCCCGGCAAGTCATGTGCGTTACCCAAAGCCGCCCTCCACCATTTCACACAGCCGCTCTAAGAAGAGAGCGACGGCCCCTTCCCAGCGCCACGTTGCCCCCTCGCCAAGCACGACCATTGCGCTCCAAGGCTAAGCCAGGCGGACCGCGGGAAAAAGCCACCCCCCGTGCGGGTGGCTTCGCTTTGTCCAGTGAACGGTACGCGCCCACTGAGCCTCCGCGCTGGGTGCTGCCGCATCTCCCCAGGCTGCCCCCCAGCTCCAGTGTCTAACCACTCTCCTCGCATTGCACCAGGCTGAGGCCCAGGAACCTTCCGCCTACCTCTGGGGACAGGCACCCACTAGAGATCCCGGGGCTCAGCTCCCCTTTCTCCCGCCCAACGCCGCCACTTCCCTTCAGCTGGGGTGGCTGCTAAAGGCGGGCAGCGGTGGCGGCGTTGGGGGGCGGGGGGGCAGGACCTCTGCAGTTACACCAAACACGAGCCCAGCTGCAAGGGATTTGGGGCGCTGCCCCATTCACGGCGAGGTTAAATTGGAAGCGAGAGAAAGAGAGAAGGATACAGACTTCAATGGTGCCCGGCGGCTCGGGTTTCCCGTCTCCTCCTTGCTCCCTGCGCGCACTGAGCAGCAGCGACATCTGAGGGGGTGGGGGCAGAGGCTGGGGCGGCTACTGCGGGGTGTGAGCGCTGAGCTGCGCGCTAGCTGGCGGCGGGGCACAGCGCACAACGCCGCCTACACGCGAGCTGCAGCCTCCTGCCACTGCTGCTGCCGTGTCGCCAGTGCGGGAGCGAGAGGGGGGCCAGCCAGGGCTTCTCTCCGAGAGGGCAGTTTGAAACACGGGGACGCGGCCTCAGCGAGCGCCTGGGCGAAGCAAGATGCCTCGCGGAGACAGAGAGAGCGACTGGGTGAGTCCCGGGGCCCATGAGCGCGCGCTATGGCCGCCTGGCGAATGGCCACTGCCAGCCTCTGCCTGGGCGCGGCTCCGAGCCGGGACGGGCCCAGCGCCCGAGCGCAGAGCCGGCCGGCGGGGGAGAGTCCCCGCGTCGGCCGAGGGGACGTTAGAGGCGGGTTGGGGGCTCGCAGCTCGGTTAGGGAGGAGAACGTGGGGGCTGGTCGGGGCGAGGCGGCTCCCGCGCGGGGAGGAGGAGGGGGTGCGTGAGGAGGGGATTTTGGGGGGGGGGCAGTAGAGGAGCTCGGGGCGCTTCACTCCTTTGCTCGGAGGGGGGGATGGGGCCACGCGGCCTCTTTCCCGAGGGCGGGCGGCGGGAGCCCGCGGCCATTTCCCCACTGAGCTCGGCGAGGGGGAGGGGAGCCGCCGAAGCGCCATTTCCCCGGCGAGCCGGAGGCAGCACTCACCCTTTGTTGCGGGGCCGCTGTGCGCGGAGCTGGCTACCGGGGGGTCTGCCCTTCTCGCTCGATCTTGGGCCCGGCTGGCGGCGTCTCGATGCTGGCGCCAAAATTCGGCCACTTATCACTTCCTCCCTGGCGGCCCAAGGCAAAGGGACCAGCCCGCCAACAAAGGAGATCTCGGGGGCGCGCACTCACCGCGCTCCGGGTTTGCCCCACTGGTCCCTGCCTGCACCACAGGTGGGGAAAAGGGGGCCTTTGGCTAATTATATCTCTTTTGCTGCGAGGAGCAGTCTCCGGGCAGCTTCGGCAATTTCCGGAAAAAACCCGAAGCGGGAGCAGAGTCCGAGCCGAGCAGCTTCGGCTCTGCTCGGACACGAGAGGCTTTCCGGCTTTTTTGCCGGAAATTGCCGAAGAGGCCATTTTAGGCGATGATTCCTGTTTCGGCTCTTTCCGGAAACGGTCGAAGTGAATCGAATCACAGTCCGTGCTAGTTCGTTTTTTCCCGGGCAGTGCCGAAGTGGAGTAGGTCCACGACGACGCCTGTTTCGGCTCTTTCCGGAGAGAGCCATTGCTAAAGGAGTTGCTGAATTTTTACTACGCTATTGAAACACAAAGAAGCGTTCCGCAGAACTGTGGGCCGTCTCGGGGGGTGTTTAATTCCACTCGCGATCAAAACAGCCGAATACAGTTATGAGTGGGAAGGGGAGCGAGGGACCGACCACTGCGTGGCGATGCATTTAAAAATACGTAACAGTTAAGGCAGCCATTACTAGAAGGGTTGAGTCCTATTCTCGAACAGGGTTACGTAGACCACGAGGTGTATGATACGCAAATAGTGCAAATTTGGCTCGTACAGCTGCGAAAGGTGCGTTTTGGTTTGCAGTAGTTAGTATATTTACGTAAGGAAAGGCTTATTCGTAAAACTGTACGCTTTTAGCGCAGGTCTAGTAGTTGGAACTTTCCCGTTAGTTGATGCGCATGGTGGCGCAGTGGGCGAGACTTGGTGGTTTTCCGTAGCAGAGACGTTAGAGGGGAGGAAGGTTCTGGAAGCGCCGGCGGCCGTTGGGCTGGTGCGCAGCACAGGGAGGCGGGGGTACACGCTGCGGCAACAGCGCAAGCGGAGGGAAGTCCTAGAGCCGCCTGACAGACCGTTTAACCGAACTCCCGTTACGCTAGCGAGCCGCGTGCGCCCTAGGGGTGACCATGGAGGGCAGTAAGCGAACCGGGTCTCTCTCCGGCCCTGCGAAACGCCGGGATCAGGCCGGGGAGGCACAGATGGTAATGGCGGTAACGAGGGGGAGGGGTAAAATGGCAGCGGGACGAGGGGGGAGGGTGAATGGTCCCGGGCCTAGGGGGGGAGGCGGCGGGGAACCTCCGCCATGAGACGCCTGAGAGGAGTGGCGGGTAGGGAGAGGCGCAGCATCTCTCCGTGGCGGGAGGGGTGGGGGGTGTCTGGGAGCAGGTGGGTTGGCTGAGAAGGGCGGTAACTAGTTCTGTTCCGGTCCGAGGGAGAGGGGCTGGGGTAGCCGGGGCCCTCTTCCCGAGGGCGGGGGGCTGGTGGAGCGGCCGTAGCCGACCCTTAGCGGCCGGCCAGAGAAGATTTTCCCCTCCTCCGCGGCATCGCTCTGCCCAGAGTGGACGCGCGCTCCAACGCAGCAACCATTTTCCTGCTCTGGCCCCTCGGGGCGGCCCCAGTCTCCCGGCACCGCCACATGGCGGGCGCGGCGCTTGATGCGCTCAGGCCTTTGCGGCGCCAGTCCTGCTGCCGCGTTGGGTGGGGACGCTGAGGAGGACTCGTGGAGTCAATAGGACTAGCTCCTTTTGAGTAGAGGCTGCGCAGTTTTGGGGGACCGGGGAATCTGCCTCTCCCCCCCCCCCCCCATCCCTTAGGGGCCTCATCCCATGGCGCTCCTTTTTTTGGCGGGCACGCAGTTCTCGGATGCTGATCTGAAGCTCCCGCTCTTCTATCTCTGGCCGCCATTTTTGTTGATTATGATCTTAACCTGCTCGAGTTTGCAACAGTTTAGAGCCATTCGTTCCCTGCCTCTGTAGGTGGTGTTCTATAAAACACATTCCTTGTGATTGGACGCTGTCCTCTCAAAAAGAGGTTCCACATTTCCCCACCCTTTGGAGATTCGCTCATGTCGTGGGACATAATATCTCTTAGAATAGGCAGACTCCTAGTTACTCATAAAAATCTTACCCGTCGTCTGAGTGCGGGGAAGATGCATTATGGGAAGATCTAAAGACCGGTTATACCCTATTCTTTTATTTATAATTTTGTACAAAAATGAGTTTTCACCAAGATTATAATAGAACGTAGGAAAACCATCAGATGGTTTGTGTCATATGTATTTTATACCAATTAATGTTAACTCTGGAATTAATTGATGGTATTTCATTTTACCTGAAGGGTTTCTTTTAAGTTGCCATATGAGACACTTAGGCCTTGCTTTTCACTGCAAACATTAGATCAGTGTAGCTATGCTGACAGAGCTCCCTAGTGGAAAGTGGTGTTTCTGTCAGCAGAGTAATCTGTGTGCCCTTCACTCCCTAGAAGTCTCAAAACTCAGAGTCCATGTGCCATCCAAGGCAGAGCATGGCATGGGGTTACGTACTTGAGCAAGTCAGTACTGTACTTTGGGACATGCTATTTTTGATGTACCACATGGTAATTAAAAGTTGAGACTCCAATGGCAAACTTCAGAATATTATTTCTTTAGCTAATCCTTAACTGAAGTGTGTGGTCACAGTATGAAAACTTTAGCACTGAAACTTACTTTATTTTAGGTCACAGCATGCTGCTCCACCCTCTCCCCCACCCCCCTGAAACAGTTCTTTGCATATAATGTTCTCAAACTTTCTTAGTGCAAACATCAATTTAACAGGGGGACTAGGCTGTTTACTGGGCTACCCCTTTTTCCTTCCTGGTCATGCTGGCTGCCTCTTGTCTCAGTAGCATTTTGCTTGTGTTGTGAAAATATTACACAATTACATACATTTTTAGCTGTCTTTCAAGAAACTAGTTACCAAGTGTTCTGCAGATCACCAGAAGTTTCATATCATAGAGTCTAGGTAGACCAGGTGGGGAGGTACTGTGTTTTATTGGACCAACTTCCATTGTCTTGTCTCCCTAATATCCTAGGACCAAAATGGCTACAACAATGCTGCTTATTATAGTAATAATTATTTACAGGGCTTGAAATACTTTCTGAAGATCATCTGTTGCCAGTATATGTAATTTAAAAATACTTGCTTTGGTACTCTGCTTGCATGCCAAATGATAGCGATTTGATGTAAGTTTCATTAGCAGTCCATTTCTGCCAAACACTGACTCTGCTTTCCCCCACTCCAGTTAAGAGTTTGAGGTGAGAGTGTGCTTTGTGAAAAATAAAATGTTTATGCAAATATCTCATATCATCATGCAGTGGCCAAATATTCCCATTGACTAATGGTAGATTCAGGTCCTTTATCTTCCCATTCCTTCTCTTTCATTTGTTAGCAGCTTGAAGAATATTGTGTTTTTTAAAAAAAAAAATCGGGATTTTTGGGGTCTGTATATGGGTTAGTACTGACTCCGCTTTTGATAAGACTCTCTGGGTAGGTCTACACTTACCTCCGGGTCCGGCAGTAAGCAATCGATCTTCTGGGATCGATTTATTGTGTCTTGTCTAGACGCGATAAATCAATCCCGGATCAATCCCAGAAGTGGTCCACGCCGGTACTCCAGTTCGGTGAGAGGAGTACGTGGCATCGACGGGGGAGTCTGCCTGCTGCGTCTGGACCCGCAGTAAGTTCGAACTAAGGTACTTAAATTCAGCTTGACGTTAATAACGTAGCTGAATTCGAAGTACCTTAGTTCGAAGTGGGGGGTTAGTGTGGACCAGGCCTCTGTGTGCCTGCTGCTTTCTTCAGGCTTTGCAGATTGTTTTGCAGCAGTGCAGTAAAGTAACTAGAATGATAAAATTGAATAGTAAAACTTTTTACATCATTGTTGCAAACCTACCTACTGACTGCAGAGCCTGAGAGAGGCAGCAGGATATGCAGGTATATCAAAAGCAGATTCTGTATTCTTTCTCCAATAATTTCTTTCAGCTATTGGGGCACACTATGGAAGTCTAGGCAAGATCAAGAAGCATTTATTGGTCAATGAGAAAATTCAACTGGAAAATAAATTGAAGGGGATACTGCTTTTAAAACTATTTAAAAAAAAAAATCTTGTGTAATGCCTGAAGTATTTTTTCAAATGCTCAATGTTAGTTTTTGATTATCTGTTAGACTACCTTTTCTTTCTCTCAACATGAATAGTGAAACAGATTAGCCAGCTACACTTTTGTTAATAGTCTGGTTCTGGTCAGTATTATTAGGTTCTTGTACCCTAGTCCAATGCTCCAGTGTTGGCAGTATAAAATATGCAGGAATTTTTTTGAAGTTATTTCCATTAAAATAAACCAAAAATTGAAGTGTGTGTGTGTGTGTGTGTGTGTGTGAAACCTCAGTTTTTACAAATTCTGTATTGGAGCAAATTTGACCAAGCCAATACTTTAAAAAAAAAAAAAAAAGAGAGAGAGAGACATGTTTTTGAAGACTTGAAAAGAAACCCATTAAAATTTATTGGTATTCCCAAAATTTATCATTAGTAAGTGTCTCTTCATCCAAAACATGATGATTCTAAAGGAAAAAGGATCTAGCCTTTCAAAATTACTTACCCAAGTGAGTGGGTAAGCAGAATTTTGCGAGGGAATAATTAGGTATCCACTATCGGGGCAAACAAATGCAACAAGGCATTCATTCCATCTTTTTGATGGTGTAAACTGCTCTGGAAACTTTTATTGATCTTGAAATTTCTAATAGCTTCTTCCTTTCCAAGATAGTGATTCTTTTCCAGTTTCATAATAAACTCTTCAGCTGTTAATTGAGTTCTTCATAACTTTGGCTATTATGTATTTATGTATTATGGTAGCATTTTAACACCTCAGTCAGGATCATGGTACCATCATGCTAGACATAGTACACACAGTGAATATTGTCCCTGATTCAATACACTTCAGCTCTTGGCCATTTTAAGATAAATTGCTTTTATTCCTCCTCTTTATATATTGCTGCTTCAGTATCATAAAATATTTAATATACTATATACCAGGGATGGCCAAACTTACGTACCCTCCAAGCCACATACTATAATTTTCAGAAGTTCGAGAGCCAGGGGCACCTGCCTGAACCCCACTCCTACTGAAGCCCTGAGCCTCAGCATGTGTTTCCTGCAGGGCTGAAGCCCTAGTCTGGTAGGTGGAGGATGGGCGGGGCTGAGCGAGCTGCCCTTAGTGCAAAGGAGCCTGCATGCAGCTTGCAACCCTTGGTTTGGCCACCCCTGGTACATACCTTAGTTTTCTGATGGCCTTAATCACCTGACTAGCAAAAGATAAATTTGCCTTTCTAAAAGCTAGATCTTTATTTTACCTGCTTTCCAATAGTTTAGTTTTTTTAAAAGTATATTGTATGACCGCTTACTGCTGCTTAGAACTGCAAAACATAAAATCTGTTTGCCTTCACATAATTTCCCTAGAAAACAGCCCCCATATCTTACTCGAAAATAGCCACACTTCAGATAAAATGAGGAAAGAAATGGTAAGCTGCTTCCCAGTTGGGGCCTGATCCTACTCGTATTGAAGTCAATGGCAAAACTCCCATAGCTCCTTAATGTGCACCTCATGAGAGCTTTAATTGTCCACATGTGAATGAATTGATGAAATATTTATTTAATAGCTTAAGGTTTTTGGTGTATGAGCCTATACGTTTTTATTTTATTAAAAAAGAAGCACTACCACTCCCCTTTTTTGTGTGCTTCACATAGAAGCTTGTTTCTCCTTTTCTGGTTTGTATTGGTGAACATCAATTTGAGCACAAACACTTTATTTTATATTTAAAAATAAAATAGCCTGCGTTTTGGAATGAACAACATAAATTGGTATCTTCTGATCTAGCAAAGTAACTCCTAATTTAAAGTCATCCAGGTTACGTTGCTGATCATTTAGGGAACATGCTCCTTTTAAAGTTGTGCAGTGCTCCCCTCTAACGTCCTTTGGCAGCTGCCTGCTTTGCCCACTGCTTAGGGAAGAGCAGCCTGTTGCAACTAGCTAGTGGGGGCTTGGAACCAGGGTGGACCGGCAGTCCCCTATCAGCTCCCCTAGGTTCCATGTGCAGCAGCTGCCCAGCAGGCTATCAATTGCCACCAGTTCAGCTGTCCCTCCCCCCATTGCCATGTGCTGCTCCTGTCCTCCGCCTTGGAGCTTCTCCCCAAGACTCCTGCTTGCTGTGCATGAGGGAGGGGAGGAAGAGAGGGGCTAATGTCAGTGTGTCCCCCTGCTCCTGCACCCTGCTTACCCCATCTTCATAGAGTAGGGAGGACACACAACAGGGCTCAGGAGGGAGAGAGCTTGCTGGCAGCAGCTGTGGTCTCAGCAAGCTGATCTAATTCACAAGGCAGTGTACTTAAGAGTAGGATCAGCATACTTAAAGGACGGACACCCACCCCCCCACCGTGTGTGTGTGTGAATCTGTCTGTGATGCTGTCTCCCCTCCCTCCATTCCTGCTGCCTTGTAGAATGTGAGAGTTAACCCTTGAGGGCTCAGCCAATTGTTAGTTCATCGTTTAGCAGTAAGGCATTCCCTGGGAAATATCCCACCCCTGACTCCTCCACCTCAACCAAGCTTGACAATCATCACCGTGTACCAGTATTAAATTGTTTGTTTAAAACTTATTGTATGTGTGTATGTATGTGTATATATAATCTTTTGTCTGGTGGGGAAAAAAAATTCCCTGGAACCTAAACCCCCTCATTTACATTAATTCTTATGGGGAAATTGGATTTGCTTAACATTGTTTCGCTTAAAGTTGCGTTTTTCAGGAACATAACTGTTAAGTGAGGAGTTACTGTAAAGAGAGCACAGCTCATCAATTATAATCTATGGGTTTTTTAAAGACGATGCTATTGCAGGAAGGAAAACTTGATGGCGTTTCAGAGGGCACTTCTCCAGTTCTAAGTACTTAAAACCTAATTTTCATTTTTAATATATTTCTGAGGCGAAGGAAGGTAATTTAAAAAAACCTGTGAAATTGTCAAGCGCTACCTTTATAATATATGGGTCTGTACTGGATGGCAATAATACAACTTCAAATAATCATAATCTTTTGTTGAAAATGAATATTCATTGACATTTGTGAACATGTCTAATGTCAGACTGCAGTACTATGGGAGAATTGCAAATGACATTAATACTATATTCTCTAAATTAGAGAGAAAAGGAGCAGTTTCGCAAACTGTTCATTGGTGGCTTGAGCTTTGAAACAACAGAAGAAAGTTTGAGAAACTACTATGAGCAATGGGGGAAACTTACAGACTGTGTGGTAAGTTGCATGTGCTAATGTATGCTGATAATGTGGACTTTACAACTTTGTAAAAAATTGCTTGCCATTTTCTGAAGTATAAGGCGGCAAATGGAAGCATCTAGTTGATTCCTGTATGTGAAATCTTTAAAAAGCTTTATGTATAAATTGCAGTTGAAGTCAACAATTTCATGAACAATATGGATGATGGAGGGTAAAGCCAAGTTTTTCACTTCTGTAATGCAGAATTATACCATGCAAATATTTAATTTAATCAGTATGGGTAATTGGGTTCAAACACCTGCTTTTGCGTAGAAAGCAAAGAAAATCTAAATTAAAGATATGAAGACTTATGCTCACGGCCCATTACTTTTGGTTTTTATTTTGTTTTAAATTTCCCAGAAATCTGGTGATGTTCATTACAAAAATAAGCTTTGTGCACCAATTTTTACCCCCTAACTTCAGGTTTTTGGGTTAACTTTGCAGGATAGGAGGACAAGAGGGAAAAAAAGGAACAAATACAGACACATACGAGTATTTAAAGTAAACACAGGTTTAGTTTCCATTTGGAGCAGGTTGCCGGAGCCGGAAGGTTCTGGCTTTTTTTTTAAGGACTTGAAAAAACGCACGTGCACGCGCGCACATGCATGTGTTAATCTTCCACTACGTTGCCTTACTTTAACAGACAGCTTCACATTTACACGTAGGCCTGGTCTACATCTAAAAATTAGATGACTTAACTACATCGCTTAGGGTATGTGAAATTTTGCACCCTGTGAAACATTGACCTAACCTCCACTGTAGATGAAGGTAGGTCAATGGAAGAATTCTTTCATCAGCCTAGCTACCCCTTTTCGGAGAGGTGTATTAACAACATAGATGGAAAAACCCTTTGGTTGATGTAGGAAGTATCTGCACTAAGGCACTGCTATAGTGGCATAGCTATAGCACCATAGCAGTGCCCCTGAAGAGTAGACCTACCCTTAGACTAACTTATTAGTAACACATCTCCCTAATGTAATGTATTGCATTTTCTTAACATAATCAGTATTTTCATGTACTTGAGTGGTCCAAAATTTAGGTGAAAATTGATTAAAAAACAAATAGAAAATTAAGGCCCTTACTTATACTTAGCTGTAGCGGTAGTATGAAAACTTAATAGTGGAATAATAAAACTTCCTGACTTGTTTGCAGGTGATGAGGGATCCTGCAAGCAAACGATCGAGAGGATTTGGTTTTGTAACATTCTCCTCCATGGCCGAAGTTGATGCAGCCATGGCTGCAAGACCTCACTCAATTGATGGAAGGGTAGTTGAGCCAAAACGAGCAGTAGCCAGAGAGGTGAGCAAAGTACTGAAAAACAAAGAGGCTTTTTACGTTATGAAAGATTGTCTCTGATTTGGTGAGAAACTAGCTTATTCTTACCGATAGACATTTCAGTGCTTACTTTTTCTTATAACGAAGAGGCTCTGGTTATGGGCACATGCCTTTTTCCTTTTCCTTTCTTCTTTATCTTACCATTTTTAGACGCTTTACAGCAGTACACATGCAGAGGTTGACTTCTGCCAGTTTGAATTTAGGACTTGATTGACAGAAACCATTTCAGCTTTTTAGGTTGAGTGACTACTCCATTGGTGGGGCCGTAAATATCAAAAGTCCCTACCGTTTAATCCCTACTGTTTTAGGTTGGATATTCTAGTCAAAGAAGCAGCATTTGGGGAGCTGTTCTTTTTGGGACTGGAGATCAAGGATGAGATTCTGGCACCATTGAAGACAATGGGAGTTTTTTGCTAGTGACTTCAGTGGGGCCAGGATTTCACCTAAAGTTATCTGGCATTTAAAAGATAGGCAGACAAATTAAATGAAGTTGTCTGGAATTTGAATACAGTTGGTTAAAATGAAAAGGACCCAGTCAGTTCATAGATCACAGTTCTGCCTGAAAATTTGTTACTTACTATTCTTTCAAGTAAATGTGAGATTTCTCCTAATATTTCAGTTTTATCTGTCTAAATATAACTTTGTACTTTTGATTACACTTCATGTATAATCATTTTCATTCTTTCTGCAGCATAGTCTGTTCCCCTCTTGCTTGTTTAGAGCTTTTCACATAGCAACCAGAGGTAGTTGCTTTAAAAAATAGCAAAATGATTGTAAAATTTAAAAAAGGCACAGGCATTCCAGATAATATGGTTTACTTGAAAACACTGTAAATTCACTTCTTAAAATTGATTAGATTTCAAGTTAACTGTCTTTAAGATCATGATAGAGTCCATATGCAAAACTCTCTCTTCCACTACCTTAGTAGTTTTGAAAAAAATATTTAATTCTTTCAAGGAATCTGGAAAACCTGGTGCTCATGTTACTGTGAAAAAGCTGTTTGTTGGTGGAATTAAGGAAGATACTGAGGAACACCACCTTCGAGACTACTTTGAGGAATATGGGAAAATTGACACTATTGAAATAATTACAGATAGACAATCTGGTAAAAAGAGAGGTTTTGGCTTTGTTACGTTTGATGACCATGATCCTGTGGATAAAATTGTATGTAAGTAAACTTCATTCCACAATTTCATCTTACAATATTGCTACTTTAAGGACCTGATATAGATAACACTTAAGCATGTGAGTAAGTTTTTAAATTTAATTGGATTACTTACATGCATAAATGTTTGTAGGAACAAGGCCTTAGTTTTTTGAATCTTCCATTAATAAATTTGATGGAGCATGCAATAATACTACCTGAAATTATCCTGTCATCTTTATAATTTAGACTTCTGGATGATTGGAATTGGTATTGCAAAAATGTGAGGAGGAAAAATTATTTTCTTTGGCAATTTAGCCATTCCTGAGTTAAACTCTAGAAGCAACTTTTACTGTATGTAATTTCTTAAATTTTTATGATTTACAGTGCAGAAATACCACACCATCAACGGCCATAATGCAGAAGTAAGAAAAGCTTTATCTAGACAAGAAATGCAAGAAGTTCAAAGCTCTAGGAGTGGAAGAGGAGGTATTTGAGTTTCACTTTATGGTCTTAGGTTTAGTTTTCATATAATACATACTTAACAGGAATCTAAAATCATCCTAGGTAACTTCGGCTTTGGGGATTCACGTGGAGGTGGTGGCAACTTTGGTCCAGGACCAGGAAGCAACTTCAGAGGTGGATCTGGTAAGACTATCAGGTTTATCATGTGTTTTTTGGATTTCAGTTTGCTCTGTAGGTTACTACCATCTACTGCAGTATTGGCAACAAAATCGTTTTAGAAAAGACTAATAACAAACCTCTTAATATGACAATACTAACCTTTCTGATTAGAAATAACAAAATGGAAACGAATCAGTATAAATGTATGAAGTCAGTGCTTTTGAGATGTTAGTTCACATAATATAAAGAAGCACTGTGACCTGGTCCATTTTAGAGACTGTATACAAAGTAATAGAACAGATTGCTAGAGTAAATTATTACAATTTTAGAGTGGGCTTTTAAGTATAAATAATTGTCAAGGTAGCAGCTTCCTGGTTGCCAATCTTCAGTTCAAGTCCAGAAATGCAACTCTTCTTTAAGAGAAGATGATTATTTAAGGTGATGGTTGTATGCCTTGTTTCTGACAGATGTGTATTTCTTGGTTTAGGGTGCATATGTCTGAAGTTTTAAATTCAAATTATTCAAGTCCATTATACTCCTCATATATACCCCCTAGAAATGGCTGTGGGTCTTTTTTCTTCTCGGGGGGGGGGCACTGAAAATAAGTAGGAGAAATACGAGTCCCCAAAGTGATTTTATTTATCCTTAGAGAAGGTTAGTCACAGTTTGAAAACTACTGTAACATTTTGAAATTTGTATATCAGATGAATACAGCAGTTTATAATGGTTGAAATTTCATGATCTGTGTTTAAGGTATTATGTTTCTCCTGCAAGAGTTGATCTCAAATATGGTATTTGTGACACCAGTTTTTGAAAGGGTCATACACACAGCATCTGCTTGTATTTTGTAGGTTTAAAAATAAACTGTTTTTTTTTAAATAACTAAATTTGTCATCTCAATTTAAAACATTTAAAGCATCTTTCTGTATTTTAAAAATTCCAGCTCACTATTAAGAGTAAACTTTTTTCTAGTTCCGTACAGATGAACTAAAACAAATACTTATTTCCAACAGATGGATATGGAAGTGGTCGTGGATTTGGTGATGGATACAATGGATATGGTGGAGGACCAGGAGGTTAGTGTAGACTAGTGGGTTTTTGTAACTTCTCATACTTTGAAAAGGTTCTGTATTTTCTGTTACTAATCATCTTAAGCGGTAGAGCCATATTGATCTGGTTCAAGAACAATAAATAACTGCTGACTAGTTTTAATCCTTGGTCTTTAACTGTGTGGTTTGCCATATGTCCCTCGTCTCCTGCCCCTGAAAACCTGATTTCTATCTGCAGTTTTTCTCATTTTCTTTTTCAGCCCTATTTTTGGCTATCTCACTCCAGTGCTAGATTATGCTACACCTAAAGACCTGCACTTGCTGATAAATGTATGCAAGCATAACCAGTCTGGTTGTTTCCCCTAAGGCCTTCTTGCATTCAAATCCATGTTTCTCATTTGGAAGTATATAATACTTTTGCCACACTACTCAAAGTAATTAGTTCATCCTGATGGCTCATGCTTATGTACAATTTCCTCCCCCATGCCTGAACCACACACTCAAAGCATTCACCCTAGTAAAAAAAATCATGTCTTGCACTGAGTTTTCCTTTTTATACTAACGTTTTGTGTTCCGTTATGACTTTGTGCAGAAAGTCTGTCAAAAGAACTGGTAAAGAAAGTAACTTTTTAGAGACTCGAAAATGTAGTATTAACTGCAGCTCACTGTTGCTCAGCAGTGCTTTCCTAAACTAATCAGCTTTCTGAAAAATTCAGGATTTATGTAAAGAAAAACCTGTCTCTTTAGATCTAAATATCATGCATTGGTATCATTTTTGTTTTAATCCTTAGGCAAAAACTGCAGTCAGACTAAACAGTTAAGGGGGAGTATATAGCTTTAAAAATTTCTATTTGTAGAAATCGCCCTTCAAAGCTTCCTGTTGGCCTTTTTTGTCCTTCAGTAGACTGATGCTGAAGAAAACTAAAATCTTAGTCTTAGCAGAACACTGTGTGATCTGAGGAATAGTACAACTGACATTTATAATGTAAAGTTACTATTTAAAGGCTTATTTCATAATAGGTGGCAATTTTGGAGGTAGTCCTGGTTATGGAGGAGGAAGAGGAGGATATGGTGGTGGAGGACCTGGATATGGCAACCAGGGTGGGGGCTACGGAGGTGGTTATGACAACTATGGAGGAGGTAATACATTTGCTTAAAACATTTAACTGAAAGTTTAGTTTTGGACTAGCCTGAGCAAGATTATTGACTTGAGAACATTTTACTTCATAAGTGTTGTCAAAACCAGTATGCCATTTTCTATGGTCAGTGAGGAAAAATAATTGACTTTAGTGAAAGACATTCCTCTTCTTATTACCTTTTTTTTTTGTTTGTTTTTTTGGTTTTTTTTTTATTTGTTTTTTAGTCTTGATTTGTTAGGTTTGTAATAACACAGAGAAATAATTCTTACATTTAGCTCTTTTTGTGTCAATAATACAGGCAATTATGGAAGTGGAAACTACAATGATTTTGGAAACTATAACCAACAGCCCTCAAACTATGGTCCAATGAAGAGTGGAAATTTTGGTGGTAGCAGGAACATGGGGGGACCATATGGTGGAGGTATTGTATATGTCATGGGTTGAATTGGGACCAAATTTTTCAGTGGCCTTTGATCCTTTGTAGAGACAGGGGACACGAACCAGTTAACCTGTGTAGAGAATTGCTGCATAGTCTTTTGTAAATCCCACTTGCCAGCAGAATTTTAGAGCTAGTAAACAATAGTGCAAAGAGTGGTAGTGGTTATCTGTGAGTGCGCCCAAAAGAAAAATAAATTATCAGCATTAAAACAGTATGATGATTTCAAACAGCAAGATCACTATTTGGTGTGACGACAAGTTTTCTCAAAGCAGGAACAGTTAGGGGTTTTTTTGTGTGTTGTTTTTTAAATATGTATGTATGTTTACTAATAGTTTTGTTTACCAGATTGTACTTGGGTCAGGTATGAACTCTCAGTGGTCTGGTCAATCTAGAGTTTGTTTTGGGATACTAACTTCATGCCCATTAAGTCTGTTTGTTTGTAAAATATGATTATATGATGTAATATCACTTCTTCCATGCTCCTTCCAAATTTTAGTGTTGGTAAATGTCATAGGGATATCAGTCAGACAATAATTAGTTTTGGCAATGTGTGTTTCTCTCCCCCCCCCCCCCCCCCCCCCCCCCCCCAAATAAGTCTCCTCCTTACATCCCTTAGCATTAGTCAGAGCAATGTGAACAAATTATTTACTATAGTAGTAATTACCACCGACTCACTACTCTCCGCTAAACTTTTTGTTCTTTCTCTCTCCCATATTAGGCTCATTATAATATTTCTGCCTTTTCTTTTTGGTCAGCAGCTTCTAAGCAGTAATGCTTTACATGTGCAAAGCACGCAAAGGGAAATTTACTTCAGACCAGTTTTCTTTAAGGTGTAGTGTGTGGGTAGACTGATGTACCCACATAATACATGTTGCAGAATCAGGCCCCAAGAGTGTGCGGCATGAATTTCCTTATTTGATTATATGTTTAAACCATTGGAATTTCTCTTGCTGCAAGAATCTTGTTCTGTTTTCAAAATGTGATTATCAAGACAGTTCTTGGGGGATAATCTCTCATAGAGGACAATTACATGTTAGCTTTATAATCAAGGTGATGTGCACATTGTCCTCTTGAATTAAACTGAATATAATCTTCTTGTAAATATACAGTAAATGTGCCTGGGTTTCAAAAAATAAAGATGTAAATGTCGTCTATCCTGTTCCAAAAATGCAGGAAACTATGGTCCAGGAGGCAGTGGAGGAAGTGGTGGATATGGAGGGAGGAGCCGTTACTGAGCTTCTACAAACTTGCCATGGGTAAGTATCTTTATATGTGCTAAAATTGCAGTGTTTCTTGAGACTTAGCTGCAGGAGTAAAAGCTTTTTAGGATCATATTATCTTTCCTTTAAAAATTCATTAGATGGATAATTTCATAACCTATTTTTTACTCTTTACTTCTGTTGAAACAGGCTTCACTGTATAAATAGGAGAGGATGAGAGCCCAGAGGTAACAGAACAGCTTCAGGTTATCGAAATAACAATGTTAAGGAAACACTTACTCAGTCATGCATAAATATGCAGTGATATGGCAGAAGACACCAGAGCAGATGCAGAGAGCCATTTTGTGAATGGATTGGATTATTTAATAACATTACCTTACTGTGGAGGAAGGATTGTAAAAATGCCTTTGAGACAGTTTCTTAGCTTTTTAATTGTTGTTTCTTTCTAGTGGTCTTTGTAAGAGTGTAGAAGCATTCCTTTGATAATGTTAAATTTGTAAGTTTCAGGTGACATGTGAAACCTTTTTTAAGATTTTTCTCAAAGTTTTGAAAAACTATTAGCCAGGATCATGGTGTAATAAGACATAACGTTTTCCTTTTAAAAAATTTAAGTGCGTGTGTAGAGTTAAGAAGCTGTTGTACATTTGATTTAATAAAATAATTCTAAAGGAAATACTGTGTAATTATAGATTTTTTTTTTAAAAAAAATATTGTAAAATAAGGCAAGGAGTGGGTAGTATAAGGTCCCACAAATAATACAAAGCTGTTGTTGTACATGTAAAATTAAATGCTGGTCAGAAAAAGTATGTTGTCTGTAAATTATCAGGTTTAAAATATCTAGATAACTTAAGGGATATCTCTGCAAGGAGAAACACCTTTTTAGATCTTTTAGATGCTGCTTCTTCAATGGCAAGGAAAGGAAATATCCCCAGCGAGGTACTCTTCCAGGGACACAGGTCTAGTACAAGAGAACTCTTGAAAACGGCACTAAGTTCAGCCAGTCTTAAAAAGCTGCGCTGTATTTCTGCAAAGCTTTAACTACCGTAGTTTTATAAGGATGCCAACGAAGGCTGAGGGTGTAGAGCAAAATAGTTCTAAGCTTCAGTTAAACTTCTTTAGGTAAGATCTTATTTACTTTTCCTTTCTTAATGTTCCAAAAACAAGAAACTAATACTATGACAGTCTCTTTCAGTATAGTGGTTATCATATGTAGTTTAACATAGCAATGAATTGAGTTAACCATTACCAACTGAAGAGAATGTTGTGAATCCCATCTTTTTTTCTTGTATTAAATTTTGACATGTTTTTTTAAATTTCAGCTACTTAACATATTTTTTTCCTACTGGAATCTAGCTTTGATATGAGCCATCGACAAGCATAGACTGCTGCTACTGTACACTGCTACAGTTGAACAAATGAGACCTGCAAGTGTCCATTAGTAAAGTTTTGCAAGGGTTCCATACCTGGTGTTGGTAGTTAAAATGGTAGGTCACAAGTTAATTAAATTATAAAACTTTCTTTACACTTTGCAACCTTTTATTTTTCTTGGGATTTTGATGGTTACAAGTGCAGTGAAGATAGAGTAGCTGTACAATAGTGTTATGCTGTTGGAAGTGAAATGTACTGCATCTGTCTATTCTGGCTTCAGTATTTTATGTAGCACATTGCACCCTGAAGGATCCCAAGTAACTTTAGATTGTTTATATAATAGAGAATTTTCGTCACTACTGAAATGCATCTACCTCTAGTAAGGAATATGACATCCATTCTTCTTTAATGCTGCATAGTATTTCTTTAGGAGGACAAGTGAAAACTTCTTCAATTGTAACTACAGGTGGAATTTTAGATATATGTAGAATGTTATTACCTAAATTGGAATTTGGCTAGGATACTGAGGTTTCCACTGTCTCTTCTAGTTCTTACAGCTAATAAATCTTAGTGCCAGATTCTGTCACCCTTACACTCTTCTCATTGAAATCAGAAAGATTTTACAAGATATCATGCTACTCAGCATGTGTAAATTGGTAGAATCTAGCCCTTAGTTTATTTTTTGTGTTGGTTTCCTTGCTTGAAACAGGCTGCACACCTAAAGAACAGGTATACAACTGATCAAAGGTGTATTCCTTTTGTGTTCTGCACACTAATGAATTGTTTATAATTTTTGAAACTGCTGAAGTTCTTCCATAGGTAATATGGATAGACATACATGATAAACCTCTTCAGATACACTTTATTTTTGTTTTCCTTTGGCAGGAAGGTGCCATGCTGCAGGTAACAAATGAAGAAGTGGTCAACCACAGACATGCTTCAAGAAATAAGAAATTTTGAATCATCAGAAAATAATTGCTTTTTCTGGCTTCATTAAAAATCTATAGGTTAAATGAATCCTGAAAATAAAACATCTCCGTTAGTACAGCATCCTGTAATGCTGGGGTTTTTAAAAATATAAAATGATAGTAACTGTCTGTAAATCTCTTGAATAAAATTCAGGCGGGCTAGGAAAAGCAGACCACTAATGTTATGAAATAGCAAATGTTCTGTGAATAGAAACATTAAATATATATATTTTTAAAATAATTTTCATAGCTTTAAAATAAAAATATTTTATACCAAAGTAGTTCTAGTGTAATGATTAATAAACTTAATGTGTGTTGATAACAACACTGTTTATATACAGCTAAGTTAAGCCTTTTGAAAACATACATTTCATTTTGAGGGAGATGAAAACAACTTGACAACCATATTGATATAATTTGCATATCTAAGTAATCATTCACCCACATGTACTTTTTCTCTGCTGGGAGAAACAGCATGACACATTCAAGAAGCTGCTTTGATTTTTGGACAAACTTTATTTTTCTAAATAAGTAGTTTATTGCCTGCAATTTTTATCACCCTGTATGAGAGAGTTTCTTCTAATTGTCTTTGAAAACTAATTGCTTAAGACAATTCAGATGAGACAAAACTTGTTAAACAATAGCTGTCCTATTTAGAAACAGCTTTGTATTTAGCATGTAAGATGCAATGCAAAACTGTTATCTACCAAAACCCAAGATGACTCTCTTTTTTTGCTTTCTGTGTCTAATATTACATCTGGGGGAATTCTGTGCCACTGTGTGCACGCAGAATTCATGTCCCCTGTAGATCTCTCTGCTTCCCTGCAGGAAAAATTACTTTCTGATGGGGAAGCAAAAGGAAGCTGCAAGAACTGTCACATGACCCCTCCCCAGCAACCAGGGCATATTGTTTCAGGTGTCCGGAGCAGCCAGTGGAGAGAGAGAGCACTGTGGGGCTGGGGATTCCCCAACTGGTGGCTCCTCCCCTGTCCTGGGCTCAGCTGTTAGTCCTGGATGGGACTTCCTCTTCCCTTGCAAGGAGGGGCTGGGGCCAGGTCAGCCCCAGCCCCGGAAACCTCCCTCAGCGTCATAAAGCTCTGCGCACACACACCCTCTTCTTCCCACCCCCATCCCAATTCCTGTCCCTGTTGTTCCTCAGCTGCAGGGGGAGGAGTCTATATGGGGAGGTGCAACCCTTGTACATCCAGGACCCCCACCCTCTGCTGAGCCTCACCTTCTGTATCCAGAGTCCCCTTGCACCTGTACTACCCCATCTGGCTCCACCCCCTGCATCTGGGCTTCTGTTGAGTTTCCCTCCTCCTCCCCCCCCACCCCCGGTGCTTGGACCCCCCTATCCCACCAATCCCTATCACCCACACCGTCCTGCTGAGACTCTCTGCTGATCTCCAACCATCTTCACCTGGGCCCCCTGCACCCAGAATCCCTAATGAGCCTTTTGTGCATCCAGATTGCCTGCACCCAGATTGCCCTAGCCCTGGATTCCTCCACACGTGGATCCTGCCAGGCTGAGCCTATTTGCCCTACCCCTGGATTGGGTCAGGGCTGGGCATGCATGCAAGAGACTCCCTCTCCCTTGCTATCCTGGTGTGCTTGGTGTGGAGGGGCAGGGCCCTGTGGTATTTCTGGGGCAGGGCCAGCCATTGCACTGTATCGGGCTCGGGTGCAGCCTCAGAGTTACCATGGCGGAGCTGCAGGGTGATCTCTCACCTCTGCAGCCAGTGGTCTGTGCTTTCCATTGTCACGCTGGAGCTTCCATGTTTATTGACAAAATATGCAGTTTTAAAATATTGTGCATAGAATTCCCCCATGAATACACTGTGTATCCTCTGAATTACACATAGGAGGTTGAGATACATTCCAGCTTAGAAGTTACTTGGAAAGCCAAAGCATTGTATTGTTTCACTGCCCACTACACTGAGTTTAAAACAAAGCTGGAAGCTATTATGCTTAGCTTTTGCATAGTAATAGACACTCATGTCTTTATCCATTCTTGAAAATAATTAAAATGTTTTTGAGGCTTTAGTATAAAATTCCTCTGGTAAAACAATGTAGCAAACCTTGAATTGCTTAGTTAATGTGGGGGTCGCACAGGAGACAACAGCTAATCATGATTGACCTAAAGCCAGACCTGTAGTCTCTTGGTATGTTTTCTAATTACTCAGGAGGCTTCCTTCCCCTGCTTGAACATGTAACATGATTTGAGTCAGGTCCAGTTTACAAAAACTTTTATGTTTAGCAATTCTGTATTCACATCCCAACTCACTTGGTGGGTTAAGGTGCAAATTGGAAGAAAAACAGTTGGGGAGGAATTCTTGTGCCTTTTGTGTTTGTATGACTCCTATTTTCTATTTGACATTATGCTTTCACCTTTGCTATTTTTTTTTTAATCTGTTTTTTCTCTGTGAGGCTACACCACCTTCCCTCCCTGTAAGGGGGGGAAGGGGCAGCGACATAAATGGGGAAACAGGATGCTAAAGCTGTGGGAAGCTGCAACATTTTAATAGATTTTAAGGTGTCTCACTGTAGCATACTTCTTGTTCATTTATTTAGGAACACATTCTTAAGAATCTGGACAAGCATCATTCTTGTTGGTCAGTGGTGAACTTAGTGGAAAGTTGTGGGTTTTAGTCAACATAATACTGATTCTTGTAATTCTCAATAAGTCCTGCAATGTGTGGTTATTGCTCCTCTGTCTTGTCTTCCTTTTTTTCCTTCAAACTAATATGAAGCCACTTTTGCAGAGTAAATCTTCATTTAAAGTTATTTTGCCATTCAAGATACATGATATGTGTCAGTAAAAGTGAGTATTACAGCTGGTACTTAGCTTTCATAAAATTGTGCAATAAAGAATAAGGCAAGATCATGTTCTTTCACTTGAACATCAATTTCTGAAATTACGTGTCTGCCAAGGAACTTCCAATATGCTGCAGACAACTGAGGACCTGGCTGTAGATCTTGGGACTAGGTTACCCCGGAGAACAGGAGGCATTTTAATCTTAAAATGGTCGAGTAAGCCTTTCCCCCACCCCCCTTATTCTTCAGGGTCGAGATGAATAAGTGCATTACTTTGGATGGCTGGAGGCCAGCAATGGACCAAAGGCAAGCAAACTCCTAACTTGTACAGGAGTGTGGCATAGCAGAGTGATCAAAATTACAATTGGTGCAGAGCCTGGTGTGTAGGCAGTGAGGCAGGAATTCCTGACCAGTTGGCCCCTCTCTTTCCAGCCTCCTTTTCTGTGTACCTCCTAAGATATGAGTGGGATTCTTCAGTTTCTCAACTACCCTACTCTTAAAGGATGAAATTTACAATGGGGAGACCAGACCCAGGACCCTCCGCACCACATAAGCTGGTTGGTTCAGCAGCAGCACAAAGAGGGTGTTGTGGAGTTGGTCTGGGCCTCTGGGGAAGGTCAGCTGGGAATTCTGCTCAGCCCATGGGTCTGCTTTTGTGTGCATCCCACTGGCCCCTGTGGTGAAGGTTCTGTGGTTGTTCCAGTCCAGGGGGGGTGAATTTTTGCCTGTAAATGGTGGGTTTGCATAGGGAGTTTGCTGCATAATTCAAGTCTATTGTGCTATGTCTGGCATATGCACATTGGAATGTTAGTGACAATTCAGATTTCACATCTTCATTTTTAGGTGCAGTACATTTCTATCTAGGCTAATATTCTGGCAACCTGATTGATTAGGAGAGGCAGATATTGGATAGGAATGCGGTGAGGCAGTAGGTGCTCTGTAAACTGTTCTTAAAGTGTGAAGCAAAGTGTCTGCAAGTAGAGGCACTTCCATCCCAAAGTGCATTGGAACTCGGTCATGTACTTCACTATAAAATTATCACACTGATATTTGAAACGTTGTTCCCCATAGAGGATACATGTTGGCTCAACATACCTTCATTTTGCCAAAGCAGTGACTATTACTATAAACTGAACCTGAAGGTACAAAGTAGGGAAAAGAAATTACTAGAGTTGAAATTTAAGAAAGAGGCTAAGGCCTGGTCTACACTGGGGAGGGGGAATCTATCGTACTGAAGTCGACATACTTGGATCGACTTACCATGGTGTCTTCACTATGGTGAGTTGATTGCTGCCACTCCCTTGTTGACTCTGCCTGCCCCTCTCGCTGAGCTGGAGTACAGGAGTCATCAGGAGAGTGCTCGAGGATTGATTTATCACATCTAGACTAGATGCGATAAATCAATTCCCCGATGGATCGATCACTGCCCACTGATCCGGCTGTTAGTGAAGACATACCCTAAGATTAACCTCTTCTAAAAGTGATATAGGTAGTCAGCACTTTATTTCAAATATCTGTATGACCTCTTCAACTCAATACTCCTTTGTTGCAGAAGTGAACAAATGAGGCATCCAAGATGGGCACTAGAGGGAGAGGCGCTATAAGAGAATACGCTAGAAACAGTGGGAAAGGTGAGGACATGGAATCTATGATCACAATGTAGTATACTTGTAAAAACAGATGATTTCAAATAACCATACTAATCGAGATTAATTCATAGCTACCAAATGCATCAGTTATCTACCACAAGAGATGTCACTACCTGGTCAAGAAGGGGTTAAAGATTTAAGGGGTAGGGAGAAGCAGGTTAGTTAGATTTGAGGTGCAAGGGCAAACTCTTACAGAAGCTTGCTTGCACTTTTACTTAAACAGCATTGGGTCGGGTCAAATAAGCTATTTTAGAACCTAATGGCCTTGCCATTTTCCATAAAACTCCTAGGTATAGAATAGCTGCCAGTCTGATTTTGGCAAGCAACTAAATTCTCCCTTTATTAAGATTCCTTTCTTTTGTGTGTCTACAAGTGAATTTAACTTTATTTTAAAAGGTAATGGAGCCACCAAGTTATGAAAATGCCTAAACTCAATTAACTGCTTGATCCTCCTGAAGTTGTTGTGTTCCCTTTGATGTTTATTACTCTTATTTTCTACATCTGCTCTAAAACTAGATTGTAAGCTCTTTGGGGCAGGACCTTTTGGTTTGTTCTGTAAACTTGTGGGACCTATAAACCTGTTCTATACAAACACTCTTCAAATAGCACAATATTAAAGCACTGTTTGCTACATTGATTAGAACTGCATATGTATTATGTGATCATACAATGAGATGCCATTGTTAACAAAATGGAGCCTTATGCAATTGTAGTGAAACCCATAATGTTAAAGTTCATCTTTTATACACACTATTGTTCCTTACACACTGATGTCTGTTGTCAATAAACTATTTTCTGAACTAGCAGTAGTCTTTAACGGGTACTTTTTGAACAGCCATTAAAAGGAATTAGTCCTACAGTGATTTCATCTATATGTTACCACCAGTAACCATGGAGAAACTGATCTGTACACTCCTGCTTTGATTTTCATCTGAAATGAGTGATTCTTCCCACCCACCCACCCTTACTTATTTCAGTACAGGCTTCACCACCTGAGTAACTTGTAAACTGCCTTACCTTCTCTTACTCATCCTTTGCCTGCCTTCCCTCCCTCCCTCCTCCAGTAATAAGTGTTTTCTAAAGGGCCAGTCAGATAAAAATTACTATATTGTAAGTTTTTACAACTATATTGTACTGATAACTCTTTAAAAAGAGAAACCAAGTAATAAACTGTGAACTTGGCAGTCATTGTCACAGGGTTACTAATGTTTCTATTCTGTAGCGAGCTTGGCGTTAGCTTTTTTCATGGTATGCTATTGAATTATATTAGGGAAAAGGTAGTTCTCAGTGAAAGTAGTTGAAGCCCAGAGAGTTTCATATAGGTGGTATGAAATAAAAAGCCTTGAGAGACTTCAGTCATCCTCTTAAATGTTAATATGGGTTCCAGACTAGAATGGCAGACTTTTAAAGATGTAAAAGTTGTGAGTCTGCATACAGCTATTTTAAAATTGTACGGTGTGCCAATTAAGTGCCTATTGCCTTGATCAATGCCAGTGATTAGCAGAGACTAAGATTTAATCTTCCTAACGTATTCCAATCCTCCAAAGTTTTGTCTTCAAGACTGGATCAAATCTTATTCATTCCTTCAGAGATGCAGAATGGGACTCAGCTAATATTTCACCTTTTGAGAAATGGAAAATACTTACACAGAAGGAAGAGGCCTGTTTTGTCCTTAATGTTAGATCTTGCCTAGGAGTCGAACCTGCTGCTGGCCGCTTCCGGGGTGCAGCGCGGTCCACGGTGCCAGGACAGGCGGGAAGCCTGCCTCTGCACCCTGGCTTCATTGCTGACTGGGAGCTGCCGGAGGTAAGGCCAAGCCCCAATCCCCTGCCTCAACCCCCCCAAATCCAGAGCACCCTCCTGGACCCCAAACCCCACATCCATAGCCCCAGCCCAGAGCCCCCTATCACACCCTGAACCCCTCATTCCTGGCACCACCCCAGAGCCCTTCCCACACCCCAAACACCTCATCCACAGCTCCATTGGGTCGCAGGTATCAACAATTTTCTTCAATTGGGTCCCCAGGAAAAAAGTTTGAAAACCACTGTTCTAGTAGATGTGACTACTAAAAGAACTTGGACATATATAGAAAGGAATCTTTTAATGTACAAATACAGTGTGAATGGAGTATTGTATAGGAGCAGACTATTACTCTGTCGGGTAAGTTTTGCATTATGAGGAAAGTAGGTACTTGGTTATACAAAATATAGTCTTGCATCTGCTGCTCTAATTACTGTAAACATAGGTGCAGCAAATTTAACACTAGATTCATGCCATGATAAATGGCATACTTCATCCAATTTTTCTTTGAAATACAGGTAATCTTGATATTTCCTTTGTGTGTACAGCAACTTACATGTTTTGTATAGCACTTTTCTGAGTTACTGGACAGTGCTGCTGTGGTATGCTTATACTAAAGCTGTGGTTTTTTTTGTTTTGTTTTTTAAACCATGTCCCAATTTTTGTGTTAGGATCCCAGATATCCACATAACTACATTCTGTGTCTGATGTTTATGATACTTAAAAGGTAACATTTTTGGTGTAAGTTCTTATCTCATCGCTACATACTTATTTCTTATAATACCTTTTCAGACCTATTTTAGGATATGTATAAAAGAGAGAAAATGATCTATTGTGAATAAGGATGTAAATGCCTTTGCAGATTTCATGGCACAGATAAATCCACATCCTAAGCTAAGGCTAGTATGTCTTCACTCTAAGCAATCATAAGGCAAGTAATATAATGCAGTTGATTTTACCTGGCACATTTGAGAACTCTTGGCAAATCTGACTTTAATTTGTTTTTAAACAGAATTTTTAAAGGTGCTTACAAAAGATTAATTTTAAAACAACCTAAAAATGTAAGAAAAACGAGTAATTTTGCTTTGGATAAAAGAGAAAAATTAAGTTATCCAGACTGAAAAAAGACAGTAGATAGTACTTCATGTATTTGAAAACACACAAATCAGAGGAAGTGTCTGATTCACCACTGCATTCTTTCATGTTTACATAGAAAAGTCAATGGTGTTATCCTGGCATAAGACTATAGTGTAACAGTGTTGAAGCAGATACAATTTACTTCAATATGTATTTAGAGGGAAAAATGTCAAAAGAAGTATAAAATTAATGAGCAATGCCAGTTTGCTTGAGACTACAACTGTGTGTGTGTGTGTGTTTGGGTGTGTGTCTGTCTGTCTTTATTTTGTGGGAGAGAGGAAAAGTCTGAATAGTCTCCAGGATAGGGTGACCAGACAGCCAGCAAGTGCAAAAAAATCAGGACGGGGTGGGAGGTAATAGGAGCCTATATATGAAATAGACCCAAAAATCAGGACTGTCCCTATAAAATCGGGACATCTGGTCACCCTACTCCAAGACCTCTTCAGAAAACTAGTACAAAAAGAATAATTTACACCCCTAAAAAGTTAAAAATGATAAAGACATAAAACCAGCTGGAATTTAAGTCAAACCTTTGTAAATCTAAGTCTTCTGCTTTTAAAAAACTATGCCAGTTTTAATAGACTAAATCAAAATCTAAGGCCACTTTACCTTCCAAGAGTTTTGTAGTTAAGAAGAAAATGTTTTTTCCCTCCATCTGCAACTGATCTCAATTTTGTGGGGTTTTTTTTGTTTGTTTTTGCATTGATCCTTCAATTTCTCTACAAAATAGGGAGAAGTCTCCTAGTTCCAAGTGTGACAACTTTTATATACCTGTCTGCTCCCTCCAACCCTTTTTCCATACAATTATGTCAGTGAAATATTTATTTGCAAATACTGTGTGCAAACTCATTTAAAGGCAATAAATCCACACTAAGTAGAAATTCTATTTCTGCTGGTGGCCTAGCATCCTCCAGTGACTAATTACATTTCACCAGCTCAGTCAAACTAGCACATTTTTACTGCTGTAGCTTCTAAGTGTTGACAATTTACTATATTTATATATAAAAACCATCCCAATAATTAAAGATGCAGGCCACATGCACAAGTCTCAAAATATTACAGTTGGGGTCTCTTTTCTTTTTTAACATGTTCATAAGCATTCTTGGCCTCCAGCATTTATGCCACTATCTTCACCACACTGTCAGCACAATGAGTTCTAAATAATGTAGTGATCTTAATATTACTTATTTTTGTTTCCGTTCTTTTTGGTTATCTTGTTTCTGTTCTGATGTGACCAGTCTCTTAGGTATTATCAAAACCCTGCCATTACTACTGCAATGAAGAGCATACTGGCTTGGATTAACAGGTCTGCCCTGGTCATCCCTTAACCTACTAAAAATTACATAATAAAGGTCATTTAGTTTTTGCTTCATAAGGCTAATTGATTTATTGCACTGAGATTTCTGCTTCTTAAGGCTTTCTTTTTGGGCTTGAAGCTTACACACATCATCTTCCAAGTTCAGGATCACATCTAGTTTACGTTTGCGGCAGTTCTGAGCAGCAACCTTGTTTTTTCCTCTTCGCCTTATGTCACGTATAAGTGATATTTGAGTATCTGTCAGATAGAACTTGGATAACATGTTGTTGAACACATCAGTAGGCATGCTCACAATTTCATCTACAGAAAATGGAATTCTCAAGGCTTTCACATAGCATTCATCATGGCTAAGATTATCTGTGAGGCACCTGCCCTTTACTTCGTTTGATTTCCCAGATGATGAAGAATGATTCTTAGAAGTGGATCCTAATTCATTTGGCAACTGATTGTAAGTGTGGTTATGAAGAATATGTTGAAGTGTGGATTCCCCACAATAGTCTGAATCGCTTTGATAGTCCATATGGCAATGTTTACTATGCTCTAGGTAACGACCCCCTACAGCTCCTAAGCCATTGTGGGAAATATATTCTATATTGCTACTGTATCCAACGGCACCTTCATTGCAGGTTGGAACAGATGATGAATCAGAATTGTTTGAAGAGGTTGTGCTCTGGCTTGAATTTAAAGAAAGTCCAGAATCTGAGTCAGGTTCTTCAAAAAGCTGAGAGACTTGTATAGGATCAAAACCTTCTTCCAATACTAATGCCATTAGATTTATCTCATCAAATATGTTCTCATCAAGGTCTGAAAGAAGATCCTGGTTTGTTAAGTTCCTAATGTCAACAGATGGAAATAACCCCAAATTAGTCCCATTAAGTAATGATTCGGGGTTTGTGATGCTAGAATTTAACTGCAGAAATGACTCTTGTCTCTGTACACTCCTTATTTCTGGATTTACCCTAGTGCTGTGGTTTGATCTCAGTAACATAGCTTCACGGAGGCTAACGTCATGGCTAATAGCCTGGGTCAAATTTACAGTGTAGTGAGAGGATAATGAATTCATGCCTCTACTACTACTAGCAACAGGTTGAGAATCTCCCAGTGAAATCTCCTAAAAGGAAATGGAAAAAAAATACACAGAATCAGCAACTTTTCTAATTAAATACTTCTAAATTCCTTACCTATACATACACACACTTTTTTTATTTCTTCTTTTTTCTTTCAGTATTCTCCCTACTATTAGAAGCCACCGTACCACTAAACTTTTCTATTATGTAGTCTGGAAGAACTATTTTCTACTTACACATGGGGTCTATCTAGTCTACGACTGTAGAATTTCCCACAGCCTTCATCCCTTAACACAGAATTATCCTCTAAAATTTAAGAGATTAAAAACAAATGGTTTTAGCCCTCATCATTGTGAAACTAACCATTTAAAAACATGAGCAGAGTCCAACCCCTACAGTGCTGTCTTCCCAAATCTGCCGACAGCTTGAAACAAGCTATGCGAGTTATGAACTGCCACATTCAGCGTAATGGCTGGATAAATTGTCCTGTTTAGTTTTAAGATGTCAACATTAGCTATTTTACTGATCATTCTGGAAGACCTATCCAGTCAATGTGCTTCTCTCTCACTCTCAGGGTATGTCCTCACTGCAGAGATAACTCAGGTGATTAGTACCCAAATAGCCTAGCCCAGGCAAGAGCAGCCACACTGCAAAGCTTTAGTCAAATTACTGTGTCCTTACTGGTGCTGCACTCACTCATGTGTGTTGCTAGGACTTCTGGGGACATGTCCCATAGTTCTTTGTGCTTTACCAAGCTGAGCTACTCTGAGTCTTTCCCAGTGAATGGTGGGAAAACATATCTGCTATTCTGGGCAGATGGGGAGGAGTTGTGAGAAGGCAGTGAAGGACTACCAGCATTCTAGTGGTTTAGCCTGAGTCCTCCCTGCAAAAGGGGCAGGGGGCCAGCCTGAGTGAAAGCATCACTTGGACTTTAGCCTATACCGAAGGATGGACAGCTAGCCCGGTTTGAAAGCACCATTGCACTCAGGTCAGATATTTGTGTGTGTGGATTAGAAAGGTGTTAGGGGCAACACCTGAGTAACAGTATGGGTTAACTGTACAGTAAACACACACCTTTAAACTGCCTTCCTTCTCATCCACTAAAACCACCAACTGTTCTCTCTCCTGCTGTCAAAACCTCCAGGTTACTATCGCCATCAACACCTTCAACATTTATATATAAAACTTCTAGCATTTCCAGCTAACGCAAAATAGGGGGAAGCAAGATTGTATTATTCATTATCATATTGAATTCATTATTATTTTATCTTTCAATATACATGAAACTGCTGCATAACCTCTAATTTCCAAATGCTAGAGTGCCAAAGAATCCAGGGACCTTGTCATGGCATTTAGATCCACACTGTTGCAGAGTACACAGACCTTGGTTATATTTTGTAGCTCCTAACAGTACAAAATAATTATGTCAATTGTTGACTCAGTCTCTAGAACTCAACGTAGCTGCTCTGATTCTTATCAAGTCCAATGTTCAAAAAATAGTCTGAAGACTAACTAAAAGCTGGTCTTTTTTTTTTTTTTTTTTTTTAATTAAGTAGTTTCAGGTATTATATGTGCCCCTGACAAAATCTGGCAAATGTCATTTTAAGCCACATTTTCTTACTTTTGGAAAGAAAAAAAAACTCATTGTGCAAAAGAATAGGGCAAACAGAGGAAAGACCTCACTGCACACAAAATACTATCAAATGCACAAATTAAAAAAAAAATTAAGAAATATTTTCCCCCTTTAATCTCTGTTATGTACCAAATGTTAGTAACATTTATGGAAAGTTAGACACAAAACATACTTTGAAATATAAAGTAAGGTTTGAGAATTTAGATAAACTCTGATTCCTTTACAGCTTAGTTTATTTACAGTGCTTCATTGTGAATATATCACAGTACATAAAGATAACACTTTAGTAACATAGGATTTCTAAAGCATTAAAAATTAGCTGAGAAGTGGGGAGAGACCCTTTATCAAATGAGGTTCTAATATTTTGCAGACTTATGTAATCTGATATTCAGATTTATCTGTTTACATTCTCAAGCTATGCTTGTCCCAATATTTTGCATATTGTGAGGGCCTATTTCTGCTTTCAGTTATGCAACTGCAACCCCCTTTGCAAACAGTGGGATTTACAAACACATAACAGAGCAAAATTAGACCTACCGACCGGTCCAGTTACAGAACCAAGTCTAAAGCCAGAAGCTGGATTTGAAACAGAAAAGTATTATGAATAAACCAACGAGCATATAACATGTCATCTCTTCCAGAACAGAAAAATGTTAGGTTATGAAGTTCTGTCTAATGGTTATTTAAGGGGATGGTAGAAAGGATTTGTTTAAAGTCAGATGACATTGATGACATAGATGATACTTGGCTCCATCATCTAGACGGGGCCAACGATGTTCTCCACCTCACCAACTGTGAAGTGTATGGCAAGGTGTCCACACAGTTAAAGCCTACATATTTTCACATCCAAATGGGCTTATCAGACTGTAGCTCATTAAGCAAATAATCTCAGGGCAGGTCTTCACTACGGGGGGGGGTCGATTTAAGATACGCAAATTCGACCTATCGGAGCCGACTTACCCCACTGAGAGGACGGCGGCAAAATCGACCTCCGCGGCTCCCCGTCGACGGCGCTTACTCCCACCTCCACTGGTGGAGTAAGAGCATCGATTCGGGGATCGATTGTCGCGTCCCAACAAGACGCGATAATTCGATCCCCGAGAGATCGATTGTCGCGTCCCAACAAGACGCGATAATTCGATCCCTGAGAGATCGATTTCTACCCGCCGATTCAGGCGGGTAGTATAGACCTAGCCTCAGATGCACTTGCACAAGTCAGATGTGTGTATACTTTTAGAAGAACAATATATATACCTAAAGTTCTCTACTACACTTACCTGTAGCTCAGGTGACAGAAGAAAGTCTTGCCATATTTCTTCTATGGAGTTATCACGTACTAGCCCTGCTGTAGACTGGGAGGTAGAGCTGGTGTTTTCAATTATGCTCTTAAAAGAAACACGGAAGTTTTTCAAGATCTGTTGTTGTTTTTTTAAACTGTTAGCAATTAAAAGGCCCATGGTTGCTAAACACAGAGTGTGAAAATACTGTCAACATTTGGTAATAAATTGGAAAAAGCATGTGTTTATCTATTTTACATAGATAAACTGTCTTGTTGAATATTATCGAGGGGCACTGGGAAGAACTGGAATTTTTAAACAGTTTTCAAATAATAAGTTATGTAATTTTACAGATTCAGGAAGCTGGTAAGTAATGACTATGCTAAAAGGTAATGACCAGAATAGCTTTTTACAACAGAGTTTTCAGATAAATTACTGAACTGACTTGGTGACATACTCTCTGCTTACACTTTAATTAAATTAAATGGACTATCCCAATTATCCAAATATACCAGTTGTAATCCATTGCCTAATACAGCTTTGAGATTTCACATTTACCTCTAGTGCATTTTCTGTCTGTGATGACTGCAGCAGCAAATAGTCCTCCAAGAAGGGAAAGGAATTTATGGAATTTCTGTTGCTCTGTAGTGGAGGAAACAAAAAATACTTTTAAAAGCACAATTCTTAGAGACAAACAAGGGGTAAAGTAAGGGTTGTGGGGGAAGGGAGCACAGTCCCTTCTTTGCTAAAAATAGAGGGAGAGCTCCCTCTCCTCCCTTGCTCCTCCCACTCTGGTTTCAGTCCAGTTGGCTCTAACCATCAGACACAAATGAGTGCAAATCAGCTAATGCAGATTCAATGGTTTGTAATTTTGAGCAAGGGTCTGAAATATACAAAAACCTAAGCAAATCGTGGCTTTCTATCACATCTCCACCATCACACAGATGCCACACTACCAGTCAGTAGCATCTTTAGGTTGAAGTTTTAGGTGGAACACTGTAATCCCATTAAAATTTAAGGTGTCCCTCAAGCCCCTGATGGAGCTGCCAGAAGTACAAAAGAGCCCAGGTGCTCTCCTTAACTTCCTGCTGCTTTGGAACAGTGCAATATAGTGAGATGCACTGGAGCTGTTGACCATGCATAGAGCCTTCATCTGGAAGAGGAAATGCTATGCTGTTAGGAGAAGCAGAATGATCCTACAACTAAAAGCATCACACCTGCCCCACAAACAAAGTGCTTGTGCTTTCCTCCTCGATGAAGCTGCACCCGCTATCCTGACAAACAGTAGAAACACGTTTGAAGCCTCTAAGTCCAGTAAAGGTTGAAAACAAATTTGGTAGTGACAGGCAGGGCTGCTGGCGAAATGACTGGAAATTAAATTCTCAGCTCTCATGTGGAAAAGAAGGAGCAATCCCTTTATTGCAGATTGCAAAGAAACATAGACCAAAAGTGCCTATTTGATTTTAAGTCCATGCTTTAGTGTAACTGTAAAATGTGGCAACCATCCTTAGTGTAATTCCCCCCCCCCTTCAATATACAACAACACTTAGATATTGGCAACCAAGTCATCCAAAATTTAATCCCCTAGGGACCAATCCTACTTAACACTGAATCCTGTGAGCATAAAGCACCATCTATATGAAATCAGCATAATTTAGCATCCTTGTCTCAAATATTTATGTGGCTAACTTTGAAAGCTTGAAGAGGGAAGGTCTGCTGTCTTCAGAACTAGAATGAACAGAAAATAAAAACTAATTTTAAGATGACTGATTTTGGAAGGATTAGAATGTTTCAAGGTGAAACCATATTTGTAAAGGGAGCTTAACTTTTGAGAAGGAGATTGGGAATGTCATATTTACAGAATACCATCCAGACATTGCCTCTTTACTAATTTTCCTAATAGCACTCACAGAACGAATGATAAACCATTTACCCAGAGGCTGTGTGGCTTTTTTGTATCATTACACTTACCTCAGTGCTAGAATCTGTATTTTCTCTCTCTTCCCCCTCAGGTTTAGCCTTTTTTTCATTTTCTTCTTCATTCACCTGCTTTATCTTCTCCTCCCCCTCTTGTGATTCTGATTGTTCACTTCCTTTATGCGGATAATAGTAATCCAAAGCTTCCTGACCAGTTTCCAAGTCTACATCCTGAAGAGTCAGAAAAAGTATACTAATGCCAAAAGTAATCTTTAAAAAGACACCCCTGCTTAATTCAGCCATAGTATATAATTTCCAGTGAAACATATATATGATCATATATAAATGTCATAACATGACAAGCTGAGACTAGGACTGAAGTAGGACAGAATCCTGCATGTGTAATACACTAATGTATGCTCTATCTCCAGTTTTATAGGGGGATACTGACCCTCCTTATGGTATACCTAGACATTCTTCTGCTTCACTCACCAGCAGGGGGTAGCTGAATTGTATAGAGCTGCAAAGGATGACCCACAATTGCGTTGGACATAAAAGCAGACACTACCGTAAGTTTTTTAATATACAAACATGCTAAGCAGTGACACAGAACTTACAAGAAATTGTGCTCATGGTGATATGGCAGGAAGGGGTTTGCAACTGCTATTACAGTAACTATTTTGTTTCTATGTAGGCAGTCACGGAGGAGGGGGTCAGAAAAGTTATTTTTGTAATTGTCTGCATATAACTTAAAACTCCATTGCATGGTGGATACATTGTGACTATATTCCAATACAGTGCATTATTCTGGAATGACATCCAGAAGACACTGAAAGCAAAAACTTTTCAATATTCTGAAATCAGAATAATGTTGTTTCTGGTGTTTGAGAAGAACGCGAAGCAGAAGCATACATACTGGAACTTTCAATCGAGAACTAAAAAGACAATGTCTACAATGGCTAACTCCATTCTCTAGAATGGAATGTTCTGCAACAGCAGAAAAGGTAGGTTCCAATTGAATACCAAGTGTTACCTTCTCTGTTCCAAAATCATGTTGGAGCACCATTAATTTAGGTTTAAGGCTTTGTTGATCCCCAGACATGAACTGTATACATTCTCCAGCTTGTATCAGTTTCTCTCCTATATAAAGCTTTTTCTGAACTTCAAAAAGTGTCTGTTTTTTTTAAGTACAACTTGATACAAAACAGACTCAAAATTATTTGAATTGTCAATAAAGCTAAAAACATAGAAAGACAAAGTATTTTAAAATGTACTAAATGTTCTTGGGAAACAAAGTAACTTAGGACCTTAATTTTATTATATCACTTTTTCAAAAGTCATAAGGGAACCCTTAATTTTAAATATAGTCTTTTCCAATGGTAAACAGGCATCAAATGCATTAATCAATCCCTCTGATGCAAGGGGTCTTTACCCAGTATATATATATATATACAATTTCCAGATACTAATAAGGAGACTTCAATATAACTGCAACTGAGAAAATAGTCAGATATGTGGAACTGATCAGAGAACTTGCTTGTTATGAACAAAGATCAGGAAGCAATTTGTTTGCAAATGTTTTAAATATATTCCTCCCCCCCCCACCCCTGTAGTAGAATGCCAGTGGAAGGCAGTTTAGGATGTGAGATTTTCAGTCTGCAATAACTAAGGTCGTGTTCCTGCACATGCTTACATGAGTTCAGTAGGGCTACATCTGTGCAAACAGTTATTCACCCACACAAGTGTTTGTACAATCAGAGATAAGTCTTTAAATCTAGAAAGAACTGGCCTATATTTGACAAAAATTAATATAATTCATTACTATCTCAATCAAAAACTGAGATATAGGCATGGATAAATAGGTATAAAAACCTGCAGCTGCTCCCCCTGGCTAGCAGGTGTACAGCATGCTGAAAGCAATACAGAGTGTTCAGCCCAGCATAAAAGAGCAAATCCACCCCTCAAAAGCAACCTTTCTCGATGACTGAGGAGTGGCATGAAGGAATCTTTAGCTTGCAGGATAACAGCCGCAATGTGGTGTCCCAAAGGGTAAGGATAAATAGAAAATTATGAATGGGGAGGCAACATAGACAGCATCCTCAGGATTCATAGCAGAAACGTAAAGGGCACAACCTCATCCCACCTCTGGGGGAGAGGGGATTGGGCTGCAGCAGCTTTGTGAACAGTAATGGACACGTGTTTGCAGTGTAGATAATGCAAAGCTTTTGAAATTGCATTAGCCTAGAATGGACATATACAACAGCTGATAGCCTGCTATAAGCCTATTGTGTAGTTAGGCTAGCCTTTAACAGCTGTTCCATCATCAGGAAGACAACTCTTTTCTGATGCTTCAGAATGGTTAGTTCCTTTATAAGGGCAAAAACAGTGGTCAAATATTTCTACAATCTACAAAAGTCAGTGGTTTTCATGCCTTTACTGCCACCACCAATTCAGAGATAGCTTTCAGATCCTTTCCTATCACTTCAGGAGGCCAGGACCTGCATAGGCTTTAGCGTTCACATCCAATGAGATCAATGGGGTGGGGAAGTTCACACTTCTCAGAGCCATTGTTCCAGATTGTCTGCAGACTCAGGAAGACAACTCCGCAGAAGTCATATTTGGAAGATTTTCTATATAACCCATAAGGGCTAGAGCCATATCATATTGCCTCTATATAAATTCGTGGTACGCCCAAATCTTGAATACTGCGTGCAGATGTGACCGCCCCATCTCATATAAGATATATTGGAATGGAAAAGGTTCAGAAAAGGGCAACAAAAATGATTTAGGGTATGGAACATCTTCCACATGTGGAGAAATTAATAAAACTGGGACTTTTCAGCTTGGAAAAGAGACGAATAAGGGGGGATATGATTAAGGTCTATAAAATCATGACTGGTGTGGAGAAAGTAAATAAAGAAGTATTAGTTACTCCTTCTCATAACACAAGAACTAGGGGTCACCAAATGAAATTAATAGGCAGCAGGTTTAAAACACTCAAAAGGAAGTATTTCTTTACACTACTCACAGTCAACCTGTGGAATTCTTTGCCAGAGGATGTTGTGAAGGCCCAGACTATAACAGGGTTCAAAAAAGAACTAAAGTTCATGGAGGATAGGGCCATCAGTGGCTATTAGCCAGGATGGGCAAAGATGCAAAACCTGAAGTGTCCTTAGCCTGTGTTTGCCAGAATCTGGGAATGGGCAACAGGGGATGGATCACTTGATATGGGGGGAGGGATAGCTCAGTGGTTTAAGCATTGGCCTGCTAAACCCAGGATTGTGAGTTCAGTCCTTGAGGGGGCCACTTAGGGATCTGGGGCAAAATCAGTACTTGGTCCTGCTAGTGAAGGCAGAGGGCTGGACTTGATGACCTTTCAAGGTCCCTTCCAGTTCTAGGAGATCATTACCTGGTGTGTTAATTTCCTCTGAAGCACCTGGCATTGGCCACTGTCAAAAGATAGGATACTTGGCAAGATCAGTGGTTCTGATCCTATTTACCATTGCGGGCCACATATGCAGCTCTCTATGTATTATGTAGGCTGCATCCACACAATATATATACTATCTGTATAGCCCTGAGAATGTCACATGGGCCACAGCTGTGTGCTGATTGGGGCTGTAAGCAGCTTGCAGGTTGAGAACCACTGGGCTAGATGGACCATTGGTCTGACCCAGAGTGGCCATTGTTATGTAGAGACTTACTCTAAAAAACAAAACAAACAAACAAACAAAAACCTTCAGATCTGTAGGTTCTGAAAATACTGCAACATGTTGAACAGGCTGAGTGTTTGACACCTCTGGATTAGTGCACTAAGCGCAATGCTGAGAGCCAGGGAATCCCAAATTCTATTCTCACCTCTGACACTTGTTGATTTTAATTACACTAGAGAATAGAATTTGGGAGTAAATCTGGTTAGTGGATTAGGCATCAGCCTTGCATCTAGGAGGCCTGGGTTCTTAATCCTGGTTGTGGCATTTGCTTGGTGTGCAATCTAGGACAAATCACTTAACCTCTCAGCTTCAGTTTACCAATCTTTAACATTGAAGTAACAATATGGACTAAGTTCATAACTAATGTTTAAAGAGTGCAAAGTATTAAGACACAGATGGGAAAGAGGTCTCTAGTAGGAGCAGACAGTACAAACCAGCATTCGCTGCCGTTCTACCCATCATTGCTTTAGATCATGCATTTCACAGTGAGGCAGACGTTCCAAACTTGACCCTCGATTATTTGTGGACATTGTTTTTATTGCTGGTTATTCACTTTCCATTATATTTAGTTTTAAGCCTGGACTGGAAATACTCACTCCATTGTTGTTGTTAATCTGTGTGTTGCTTTGCTATGTGGTTTTTTTTTGTTTTGTTTTGTCCCATTTCCTTTGTAAAACTATAGATAACTTTATCAAAGATAAAAATAGATGTTAAAAGATTTCTCAAGCTACAGCTTGCTCTTAAACTAAAGTGCATTCTTTGTCCCGCTAAATTGGCAAGAAGCATCACTGGTTGAACATTTTTGTGATTTTTTTTCACCAAGTTCTCTACACTTTAAACAAAGTCAAATGGCACTTTACACAAGTTTACACCACACAGTACAAGACAGACCTGTGCAAAAGAACTACAGATACTGGTTACACAACCAGCAGTGTCTATTTTACTATGTTTTGATTAAGTAATAAAAATATCTCGTTCTTATACAGCTGCTTGCTATCTGATTACTGCTGCTGCTATTCGTCTGTGTACTTTAAATAAGCTACATATAATTAATTCTACAAATTGTTTGACATCTGCTTAATCTGGACTAAAAAAGAACATGTATCAAGTCAGTCCTCTACAGTCATAATGAAACAAAACATCTTTTTTTTCCTCAGACACAGACATTTAAAGTCCTCTGAAAGGGACATTATCCTTTGAAATATAATCACAGTTTAAAAAGTTTGGAAGATAAAACCATAGCACTGGAAATATCAGGATTATGACAATCAGGCTGCCTTGGATTACATATTTTATGTAATACCATGCCTAGGCATTTTATTAAGATTGCTAAAATTAGTCAAGTTAGTTATTTAGGCTAACTGAATATTGCATCCCTGGCTTCAAATGCTGCACCCATCTAACATCTATTATTATTTTCAATATCTCAATCCCAAAAATTTACTCTGGGCTGCAAATAGGCACACGCTACTGAAGATACCCTTGTTGGCTTCAGAAGAATCATGACAGTCTATTCTATTGGATCAAACAGACACGGGGTGGGGGGGGGGGAAGTATTTACACAGCACTGGGTCTACTATGTCAACCATCATGTTTACTTGAAAACACGCTGTTAAATGTGTGTATGCAATATATCACACACATTTATATATATGACTCCTCCTCCAGAATGCAAGTAGTGATGGACAGAATTAGAAGCAAAATACATAGCGCTATGGTATTTTTATTAACTTACTACAGATGTGGAAACTACACAGATTCAGTTACTGTATAGTTCATAACTTGAAAAATCACTGAGATCCCTTTAAAACACTCAAAAATTAGTCTTTTAAAGCATTTCTAGAAAATATTGAATAGACCTTTAGGTTTTCAGTCAAAGCGTTTGGCCTTGCATTGGCCCTCTACACCAGGAGTTAATTTCAGCCTGAAGGAAGAACTATTAATAGAAAGGACAAAGTGATTTGTAAAATGGATTTTGTTCTGTGTTTGTGCAGTGCCTAGCCCAATAGGAGTCATGGGCCAGGAAGCCAGGTGCTGCAGTAATACAAATACTAAATACTAAACTTGTGAACTGTATAACACAGCAGCTTGTTTGTTTATTTACTATTCTCTTTTAACCCACTGATGCATCCCTTCGACCTTTATTCCCTCCTGAGTTCTCTTCATCCACTTCCTATGACCAAATCTACAATAGAAACTTTTGCCAGTATAGCAATGCCAGTTAGGGGGTTGATTTTTGACAACATTTCTATACTAACAAAAGCCCTCATGTAGTTGCAGTTATACCAGCATAAGAGTGCTTTTGCGGCTATAGCCTATTTTGTTCACCAAACTGGTTTAAGTTATACAGGCTTCTACATGCACTTTTTTGCCAGCATAAGCTGTGTCTACATTTCTAGTGTAGACAGTTAACCCTCACTTTCCCACCTACAGCCCCATCGCCCTCCTCTCTCCACCTCCACACTCCTTCTGTGGAGTCTTCTTCTCCCATTTCCTCAGTTTCCTCTCCTCCGTCTTTCTCATCGATCTGCACTTTGACTTCCAGCCTGTTGACTCATCTAGGGCCATTCTCACTAGGTTCTCTGCCAAGTTCAGGGGCCTTTTCTCTAGCCTCATCCTGCTCAAGCTGTCTGCTGCCTTTGACTATCAGTTACTCCCTCCTCCTTGGGCTTTTGTAATTTTGTGCTTGACAGGATTCTCCTACTCTCTTCCCCTTGGTAGCTTCTCCTCTCTAATAGAGTCTCTCAGGGCTCCCTCCTCCTCCTCTTCTCCTACAACACCATACACCTGAGCAACCTCATCTATTCTCATGGTGTTAATTAAAGTCTCTATGCTGACAACTCCCAAATCGACCTCTGTTCCCTATCCTCTCCCTCTCTGTTCAGTCCTACATCTGCAAGTGTCTCTAGACTTCCAGGAAGAAATATAGTCCCTCCCTCAGGCTGACCATAGTGAACAAGGTACTCCTTTTCTCCTTCACCTGTCCTCCTCCCCAAAAATACCCATCTCACCACTCCCCTCTTTATCATGGTCAACAATGTCCCTGTTCTCACAGTTGGTAAATCACACAACCTTGGTGCTATATTTGACTCCTCTTTCTCCTCTTCCACTACTCCCATCCCGTCACTAAATCCTGCCAGTTCTTCCTCTATAAGAAAAACATCCGTCCTTTCCTTACCATCCTTACTGCTCAAACCCTGGTCATTTCTCATGTCCACTACTGAAGTCTCTTTCTTTTGATCCTTCACAATTAGCAGTGTATCCTCCCAAGTCTGTTACTTGCTGTAGAAAAGTCCTCTTCCCTGACAGGGTCACCTTCTCTTTGAATCACTGGTCCTGACTGCTGATCTGCTTCTACATCAAATTCAGACTTCTTTGTCCTCACCTTTGCTCCTGTCTGCATTTCATTTCCTGCAATTCGCCCCCTAGCCTCTGCCTCCCTGGCATGCCTCAGCATGCCCTTCACTCTCTCCCATAAATGCCTCTTATGCACATCCTACATCCAGAGTGCCCTCCCACATGTTTGAGATTGCATTGCACACGTCAAGACACTTCTCAAGGTTTAGCCCTCCAATTCTGACCCACACTCCACTGTTCTGGCCCTCTTGCTTCATGTGGCTCTTTCAAACACTAGGCACATTGCAGCATGCTGTAAGACGCACAATCAGAACACACCACCACTGAGTGTTGGGTCCGGCATTAGTCAATATTTTCATTCATGGCATGGAGAGCATGCTTATAAAATTTGCAGATGATACGAAGTTAACAGTGGGTTGCAAGCACTTTGGAGAACAGGATTAGAATTCAAAAGGACTTTGACAAACTGAAGAATTGGTCTGAATTCGACAAGATGAAATTCAATAAAGACAAATGCAAAGTACTTCACTCAGGAAGGAAAAATCAAATGCACAGCTACAAAATGGGGAATAACTAGCTAGGCCATAGTTCTGCTGAAAAGGATCTAGGGGTTATAGTAGATCACAAATTGAATATGAGCCAACAATGTGATGCAGTTGTAAAACAGCTAATATTCTGAGGTGTATTAACAGGAGTGTTATATGTAAGACAGGGGAGGTAACTCCTGCTCCACTCAGCATAGGTGAAGTACTGTGTCCAATTCTGGATGCCACACTTCAGGAAAGATGTGGACAAACTGGAGAGAGTCCAGAGGACAGCAATGAAAATGATAAAAGGTTCAGAAAAATCTGACCTATGAGGAAAGATTAAAGAATGGTATATTAGACTTGAGAAAGGAGGACTGGGCGGGGGTGGGGGGGAGGGCGAAAACAGTCTTCAAATATGTTAATGGCTGCTATAAAGAAGATGATAATCAATTGTTCTCCATGTCCACTGAAGGTAGGACAAAAAGTAACGAGCTTAATCTGCATCAAGGGAGATTTAAGTTAGATATTAGGAAAAATGTTCTAACTATAAGGGTAGTTAAACTCTGGAATTGGCTTGCAAGGGAGGTTGTGAAATCCCCATCATTGGAGGTTTTCAAGAACCGGCTGGACAAATACCTGTCAGGGATGGTCTAGGTTTACTTGGTCCTGCCTCAGTGCAGTGGGCTGGACTTGATGACCTCTCGAGGTCCCTTCCAGCCCTACATTTCTATGATCATATATTGTTACCAGCAATATGAATTTAAGAATTGCATTACAAAAACTAAATCTGCATTACTTCACTGAAACGACAACACTCATTGGAAAAAGCAATTATACTGTACAATTCAAATAGCTCTAATGCCATGTAAAGACTTTCAATAAGTTTAAAATTAGGGGTCAGGTTATATCCTTATAGAATCTTAGCTCCCTCAACTGCTCTTGCCTTAAAAAAAGATGGCAGAATTTATTGGGCACTATTAACAGGCCATATATAACTCCCCTAAAATAAGATCCCCAAACATGGACTTGTAGACAGTTATGAAAACAAACAATAACATTATTGAATTAGCTCTTGCTTCCCTTACTTTCATAATTTATAAACAATGTAATTAAATTAATAATTAAAGCAGGCATTTTTTAATTGTGTGTGTGTGAATTCAGTACTTGCACAAGGTACCAGACAAACACAGCCCTGGAAAATGGGGCTAAGCTACACAGCAAATCCAGCTTGGGTGGGGGACATAGCTTTCCCCAGCACTGGCAATGTGTCTCACTCCTGAGTTGGACAGAGTCCCATACAGGAGTGAGTCAGGAGTTCAGCTTCAATGCTCACTTGGGTCTTGGGAATCTCTGCCAAGACTGCCAGCCAGGTGCTGATTAGTGTCAGCTGTAATACTGGTTGCTGTGATGTTGACCACATAGGCAAGTAATACAGCCATCACAAGGCTCCATATCCCATTACCAGTCTTCTGACCCAAGCAGTCCCTACCTGTTTCTCTTGAATGAAAAGCAGCAAACCCCAATGCCTCTGAAAGGAAAGTTCTACTCCAATTCTTACATCCCACTCCTTAAAACACTTACACGTGAGTACCTTATGTATGTACACAGTCCCGTTGAATTCAATGGGACAACTCTCATGCATAAGTCTTTGCAGAACAGGGCCTTAGATTGTGAACTTTTTTCTTGTACTGAAAGCTCCTTGAGGCAAGGATTGTGTCTTCCTGTGTGTTTGAGGATAGATGTTCTTGCAACATGGATAATAAGAATGACATCATAACGTGCTGTGCTAAGATCTTTAAAACTCCATATTCACACCTTTTAAGGTGTTTTTGGAAAATGGGTCTGTGATGTTATCTGATTAAAATATGACCATATAGAACATTGTTGCAACCACTGTTATATATTTGCAACAAATCTTGTGCAAAATGTGGCATGTAAGATGTCTATAAAAAGGTTATGATTTGCTGGTTATTATCATGCTATCTGTATGCATGTATTTTTTTTGTATTTGCAGTTATGAGTATTGGCTCTATACCTGGATTTCAAATGTTTGCTCCTGGGGTAACACCCACAAGGTAGTTAGCCAGCACATCTTGGAGAGACTATGTAAATTAGGTGGCCCATCAAAAGGACACAAATCACAATGGACCAGGGAGGCACCGATCTACACTGAATGGACTTTTCTGTGAACTTTCCATTTGAAGTATAGGTAATGGTTTCCTGCAAAAACTAAGCAAAATTATGCATGGACATGTGACTTGCCCATATGACTCCAAACCCCCTCTTTTACCTGTAATTTTCCACTAACTGCTGAGGGCTTTCTTTGAAACAATGGGTATCCCTCCACATAGCAGAAGCTATAAAAGGCCCAGCAAACACCTCCGTTTTGTCCCTTTCCTGCTCAAACCTCTGAACTATGGACTTGTACAAATGGGAGCATTCTAACCAAGGCCTGGTCCCCACTAACCCCCCACTTCGGACTCAGGTACGCAAATTCAGCTACGTTAATAACGTAGCTGAATTCGAAGTACCTTAGTCCGAACTTACCATGGGTCCAGACGCGGCAGGGAGGCTCCCCCGTTGATGCCGCGCACTCCTCTCGCCGAGCTGGAGTACCGGCGTCGACGGCGAGCACTTCCGGGATCGATCCCAGAACATCGATTGCCTGCCGCCGGACCCTCCGGTAAGTGCAGACGTACGGCTAAGGACTGAGGTCTTTCCAATGATTTGGAAGCAACCAGAGACTTATTAAGTCAGCAGTTTATTCCATCATTGCTACAAGCCTCATGCAAGAACTTTGCATTTATTTTATGTATTTTATTCCTTTAACCAATTTAACTCTCACCTTTCTTTCTTTTTTATAAATAAACCTTTAGATCTTAGATATTAAAGGATTGGCATCAGCGTAATTTTGGGGTAAGATCTGAGTTATATATTGAGCTGGGTGTGTGGCTGGTCCTTTGGGATCAGAAGAACCTTTTATTTGATGAGATTGATTTTTAAGAACCACTCATCTTTAAATCCAGTTTTTTTGGTGGTAATTCAAGGACTGGAATGCCTAGGGAAACTGCTTTTCTGATTTCTTGTTAGCCAGTGTGCCGAAACAGAAGTTTACTTTTGTTGCTGGTTGGTATACATTATGGGGGAATAACCACCAGTTTTGGGGTGTATTTATCAGCAGTTTGTCCTGAATTTGGTATTCTCAATTGTGACCCACGAAGGCACGGTTACAATGCTGAGATCTTTAAAACTCCATATTCACACCTTTTAAGGTGTTTTTAGAAAATGGGTCCCACTCGTTCACTATATAAAATTCTAGCACAACCCAAAATATTATATTCTTTTTCTACCCTTGTCTTGGTCCCTTTTCCAACATTGACTTTTCTCCCTCTCTGCATTCAAACTCCTCCTTACTTATTTCTTGAGCAAATTTTTCAGTAAGAATCCATGGGACATCAATTTATAATTTTTGCATTGCTACAATTTGAAGTCTTCTGTTTATATAATATAATCTTATGTGTGTGATCCAGGAAAAAAAGATGTACACATGTTTAACTTTACTCATGTGAGTAGTATTGTGCAGTGAATAGCTTATTCACATAAATAATGTCACTTTTAACATGCTAAAGATAGCCTCGTAAAATTAATGGAACTATTAGTTATTTATTCAATTTTTTACTTTACAAGCCATATTTTTATGAGTGCTAATATTTGATTGGATTGATTAGTAAGGCAACAAAACATTATTGTGAAGCCTATATTTTATTACAAAAATCCATTTAATGACAGTCTGGTTCCATCACAGTAAATACCAAGGCTACGCTGATCTCAGTTTGTTGTGTAACAACCTAATGCAGGAACACCTATACAGCTCTACTTGTTCTTAAAGACTGACAAGCTTTCATAATACTACGTCTTCTCTCAGAGGACTAAAGAGAAAAACAGGTCAAACTATGTTGTAAATGATTGCATGCCCAGATAGGACACATCAGCCACTGTACTTTTCATTAAAAAGCAACAGAGAGTCCTGTGGCACCTTTAAGATTAACAGAAGTATTGGAGCATAAGCTTTCGTGGGTGAATGCCCACTTTGTCGGATGCATGTAATGGAAATTTCCAGGGGCAGGTATAAATATGCTGGCAAGAATCAGTATGGAGATAACGAGGTTAGGTCATTCAGGGAGGGTGAGGTCAAATTACAATACATTTTGTGTCTGTTAATTTATTAGGAAGCTAGATAATTTGGTGGAGAAGACACTGGATTTTTCATTCTAGGAATCCATTTATGTTTCAACTCAAGAGTATTGAGATTTGGGATTCAGTTTATTAGTCTCTCTCTCAACCATTCTATACTTTAGGGAAGTAGGGCTCCAGAGAGGTCCAGAGCTACATTAGAACAGAAAATGAATCATTCCTCACTCCAGTACAGTGATCCCTTTAGGTTAGGGTGGAGAAACTAGTTCTGCAACTACCTACACAAATAATATCAATACAGTCCAGAATCATAACCAAGCTAATCCTTGTGCAAAATCCTAATGTTGAGAAAAATTAAAAGAGGTTTTTTACAATGTAAGGATTGTTAATAATTAGACAGCATCAGTTGCAGCTGATCACTGAACTCAAGTTATTGAAAAAATCTTAGCCCTCAGAGTTTATAATCTAGTATGCAAAAGTATGGTCATCCAAGTATTATTTTACTTTAGATTTCAAAATATGTCAATGACAGTTTAAGAAGCTGCCTCCTTTTCCTTCCCATTCCTCCTTTTGTTACAGGATACACAGTAATATGTTCAGATTAAACCTCTGTCTCCAAGGAGTGAGGGCAGCATTTGCATCCTCCTCAGCTGGGGAATCATGAAAGAAAGAAGCATTTTGAGATCCAAGCTTCCTGGAAGTTCGCGTCGGTGTGTTGGCCGCTCAACATTTAGGATTTATCTTATTATAGGGACAGGTGCAAGTTGGGGCATTCAGATCCAAACCTGAACCTCCTTCTGCCAAGCTTTGTTTTGTGGAAGGGGGCAGGGAGGCCAGCTGGTCCCAGCATTCCAGGCCCCTCCCCAGTAGTTTTGCAACACGATGTAACACCCAGTTATTTCATAACCAGAAAAGGGGAAAGTGTGAGGAGCATCTCGCCCTGGATGCATCCTCGAGGTATGGTGGGGATGTGTGTCTCGCGCCCCCCCCCCACGCTTGGGATGTCCCCATGGCATGCGAGACTCCTCCTCCTCTCCGATCTGCAGATACCCGCTTTCACCCGCAGAAGATGCGCGAAGTGGAGGCAGGTCTTCGCCCCACCTCCCCGGCTGCCGGCTCTATGGGTCCCCAAGCTATCTCCGGACTAAAAACCCCAGGCGGGGAGCGATGCTGTCCTCCCCTGCCCCTTACCTCTAGGGTAGGGCAGTCACTTCCCCCAGGGCTGGGCTCGGCTCCGGGGGCCGCTGCAACTCCTCCATCCCCTTCCTCCTGGGCCTGCTGCTGCAGGCTGCTCCCCCGGACGGAGTGGGAGTGGCCGGGGCCCTCCTGGGCACCGCTTTCGCTGGGGCCATCTCCGCCGGCGCCACTGACAGGCGAGGAGGGGAGCGCCCCATTCTCCTCGCCGGCCACGGCGTGCACCAGCCAGGCGTCCAGGCGGGTGCTGGGGATGTAAGGGCCCCCCAGCGCCCGCACCTCCCGGAGCAGCAGCAGCCGGTCCCAGTCCCGCTCTGGGCACTTAGGGTGCGGAGGGCTGCTCCCCGCGTGGGAAGTGTCCGGGGCCCGGCGCCGGAGGAGATCCAGGTCCAGCCGCAGCCCCGCCAGGCTGAGCAGGAGGGTGACCTGCAGCAGCAGCCCCTCCTCGGAGCAGCAGCGCCTAGTCAGGGGCTTCATCTCCGCTCCGGCAGCTCCCCAGCGGCTCGCCAGCAGCCGGGCTCTGGCTCCCGCTGCCCGGGACGCGCCCCCAGGGGAGGCCGGGGCAGCACGTGTGTGTGTCTGTGCCGGGAAGGGAAAGAGAAACCAGACAAAGGAGCCAAGCGCGCTGTTGCCGCTCCGGCTCCCACAGTGAGCCACGAAGCGACCGGCCCTTCTCTAGGGCGGCGAGTGCGACGGGGCGGGCCGGGGGCACCCGCTGCTGGGATGTTGCCACCCTCCAACCCGCCGCCACCGGCAGCTGGGCTGGGCCACCTGCCCCTGGATCGCACCCTCCAGCCCTGGCCGCGGAGAGAGGCAGCCGGAGTGTGGGGTGGAGCCTCCCGGCTTCAGCCGGGCCACAGCCCTTGGCGCCTGGGAGCATGTGCTCAGAAGGGGGGACGGGACTTGCCCCTCCCACCGCACAGCCAGCCCCGCAGCAGCGGCACGTGCATTAGACACGCAGTCATTCTGCCCCCCGCAGCGCGCTCCCAAGAGCCGGGCGGCCCTCGGCCGCTCCGAGTCATTTTCCAGGCCGGGCTCCACAACTTCGCGGGGGAGGATATTCCGCAGTCGGACGCTTTGTTGTTCTCCTGTCACTTTAACTCTGCCTTGCTGGCACGGCTCCAGGAGCAAGTTAGCAACTGGGGCTGGGTGAGGCGCTGGAGGAGCTGCGCAGCGGGGAATAAACGTGCCTCCTGTCTGTGTATCCCAATGAAAGGAGGAGCCGGAACGCGTCGGCGATCGGGGAAAGACGCAAAGCTTTCTGGGGATTGAAGTCCCCCCTCCCATTTTTACTCTGCATCGCGCCGTCCACAGCAACCCAGTGGGGGTTGTTAGTGTACTGTACCGATCTTCACTGGCTACTGTCACCACCCCCGTCCTTCTACTTGCTATATTCTCGGACGGAGACAGAGGAGCTAGCTTAAGGAGGCGTGTCTAATAAGTCACTTTTCCAATTCCCATCAGTAGTGCTAATTGGTTCAGCCATATTGCAGACTCTGTATATTACATGTTGAATTCAGACCCACACCCATAGCGCTGTATACAGGGCCGGCTCCAGGGTTTTGGCTGCCCCAAGCAGCCAAAAAAACCCCCCCTGCGATCACGATTGCGATCTGTGATGGCAATTTGGCGGGAGGTCCTTGGCTCTGAGCTGGAGTGAGGGACCGTCTGCCGAATTGCCGCTGAATAGCTGGACGTGGGGCCCCTCTTCAGAGTGGCTGCCCCAAGCACTCGCTTGACAAGCTGGTGCCTGGAACCGGCCCTGGTTGTATACATACTGATTTAACCAAGAATAGAAAATACCATGTGAATTTAATGAAATAGAATGACCACTCTTGTTGCCTAACACTTTCATTTTCTGACAGATGTTAGGATTGCACGCTTAAGAGTGCACTAAAGGCTTTTATGCATTGCATTTCCGTTTTTAAAAGCAAGGGACAAAATAATGAGACTGTGCTTAATAATGTTAACATGTTAGGCCTAGAATCTGCTCTATGTGGTAGTCCCCTGTGCCCATGCCAGGCCCCACTTAATTCACTTGGACTTTTGTGCAGTTGTAAGGCTCTGCCTGTGTACAGCAGCTTGGTGGATCAAGTCCTTGGATTTTACTAAAGATTTTTATTACTAAAGAAACACCTACTTATGCTACATTTTCATGCTAATACTTTGTTCTTAATGCTAGACCTGAAAGCTGGACTCCATGTATATCCCCAAGGGGAAATTCTGAAGAATCCTATAGTGTGTCACTCTTCTTTGGCTCTCCAGCTAAGCACTTCTCCCATCCCAGCACACAGTTACTTTCCTTCACCCAGGGTTAACAGTTTTCAGTCATTCAAACCACAGCAGATAAATTATAATCCTATTCTAACCAGGAAAAACACAAAGACATTCTCAGCTTGACTCTGAGCTGCATTGTTCTACTGATTATAGGGCAATTATTAATGACCCCAATAAAATAATAAGACTTAATGGTAGATAGACATAGATTTTAAATAAAATTAATTTGGTACCTAAATATCCTCAATTATTTAATTTTTTCCCCCAGTGTGACTATAATTTCAATAACTATCTACTTTGCACTATTTTAACTCACTTTGGGATTTATATATCTTAGAGTAATTTGCTATTTTTGCTTTTTCCTTCTAATTACTTTCTTTCTACTCTCTGTGTCTTCTGAACAGGTCCTTTCCTGCTCCTGTTCTGCAGAATCTCTCCTCACCCCAAATCAGCTAAGTGTCTCAAACAGCTGTTTTGACACTAAGAGGGATAATACCCTGCTGGACAGACACTGAAAGTGACATTTCCTAAACAGAAATTTCTGCTGGTAATGGGTAATATTTCTCATTTTTCTTTTGGCAGTGGTGATATTTCCCTTTTTCAGTTCTGCTAATTATATGCTGTTACTCAACACAAGCATCTAAAAATATCCTCACTATAACTATTGATACCCTGTTGTCATTGACTTTTTTCAGTAATCCAAAGAAAAAGTCCATCTAATTCAGTGGTTCTCAAACTTTTGTGTTGGTGACCCCTTTCACACAGCAAGCCTATGAGTGCGACCCCTCTTATAAATTAAAACCACATTGTTTTATATTTAACACTATTATAAATGCAGGAGGCGAAGCAGGATTTGGGGTTGAGGCTGACAGCTCATGACCCCCAAGTAATAACCTTGTGACCCCCTGAGGGGCCACAACCCCCAGTTTGAGAACCCCTGATCTAGTAGAACCATGTACTTACTATCTATTACATTTTTCTAGGTATGATGAGACTGATGACTTCATTCCCAAGTAGGTTCATTTAAGTTCATCTACGGTTCACATTGTTGCTGCAAAGAAATAAATTATGGAAAGATCTGTACAAAGCTAAAAGAACCAGCTTCATTGCAATGCAATCTGTCCTCATTCTTGAGAGCATAATGTGTTGTTGCTGTCTAAAGAATACATTTAACCAGTTTATTGTCACTAGAGCAGTGGTGTGCAACCTGCGGCCCGCAGGTCGCACGGGGCCCGTCAGGGTAATCTGCTGGCGGGCCGCAAGACAGTTTGTTTACATTGACTGTCCACAGGCACGGCCGCCCGCAGTTCCCATTGGCCGCAGTTTGTTGTTCCCATTGGCCGGGAATGGCGAACCATGGCCATTGGGAGTTGCAGGGGGGCATGCCTGATGATGGTCAATGTAAACAAACTGTCTTGCGGCCTGCCAGCGGATTACCCTGACAAGCCGCAGGTTGCCCACCACTCCTCTAAAGTCTTCAGTGTCATTGGCTGCATTCACATTTAACTACCTTTATAGCTTTCCTTCACAGTAGTTATATGCCCTGTACTCCTCATGTAAACTAAAACGTACAAGAGTATTAAGACAAAAGCAAGAACTTTATCATTATGTTCAGACTGTAAACACAGAAAAGATAGAACATTGAAAATGATGGCTCCTTATGTTGTACATTAGTATTTGCTGTTAACTTTTTTGCATTACAAACAGCCCTCAAAAGTTAGGAGATGTGTTTGTATTATGACACAGTCTTTAATTATGTGACCATGTCACCTCTGGTGCTACCTGGCTAGTTCCCAAACACACACTGGGCTGTTTATCTCTCAAGCAGGTGAGTGCTTATTCCTCTCTTACATAGTAATACCATGCAATACAGGCTTACAACAAGGGTAGGCTTGCCTGCAGCCCTCACTCCCCAGCCCAGGTTCACCTTCTGAACCCCTCCTGAGCTGTCCTTGCTTCCTGTTTCTTCCCCTTATATTCTCCCCAAATGGCTTGTTAGCCCAGTGATTGTCACCCAGGTGCTCACTATCCCCCAACAGAAAGTGTACCTCAACCTCAACTTAGGGTTGACAGTTCCGGTTGGACGTATTCCTGGAGGTTTTGTCACATGACATAATCTTTAATTAAAGAATAGTCTTTAATTCCTGGACACTCCAGGACAATCCTGGAAGGTTGGCATCCCCTAACCTGTACTGGGCCTACAACCAGATGCGCCATCTTTCTGAGTTGCTGGGGACCTCCACTCTAGTCCCTGCCCCCACTCCACTCCTTCCCCCAAGACCCCACCCACCCCGCCTCTTCTTGCCCCTGCTCCACCCCCTCCCCCGAGTGCACTCCACCTCGCTCCTTCCCCTCTCCCCCCAGTGCCTCCTGCACACCGCTGAACAGCTGATCTTGGCGGATAGGAGGTGCTGGGAGGGAGGAGGAGAAGCTGATCGGGGGGGCTGCCGGTGGGTGCTGAGCACCCACTGTTTTTTCCCATGGGTGCTCCAGCCCCAGAGCACCCATAGAATCGGCACCTATGCCTGCAACCTTCTCCAGACTGCAGCAATGTCAGTGATCAGGGTGCCCTTGCCTCATTCATTGCACACCCCTGACCTCCCCGATGAGCCCCAATAGGCTATTTTGGATCTTTGAAGTCTTGTGAGGCTTCCAAAGACGCCCACATTCACAAGTAACCCTGCCTTGTGAGGGGCAGAGGGAAAAGGGTAGGCACACTGGAGGTCCTGGTTGGTACATCCTAGGGAAACATCAGTAGGGATGATGTTTTGGACACCTTTCAGGACGAGGAACCAGTGTTAGGCTTTGTGTAACTTTTTCTTTTATCGCCAATAGTGAGTGCAGCTCCAGAAATACGTGGACCATAATCTCAGCAGGGTTTGTGGCATTTTCTGTGCCTGAGCATTCTCTGTGTTGCTCACCATAGTTATCTTATCACTGCACACCCCAGAGGAAATAATATGTGTTTGGGGAAAATGTGGGTCAATGCAGTGCTTACTGTAGCATATTTTAAATTCTCAGTAGTGATTAATCTCTTTCCTTTGACAAGACGGTGGCTCTTTAGAGAGTCTCTTTGTGCAGAAACTCTCCTGTGGCTGCTGTTTATGGAGCACTGTTGTCAAGGATGACCCTTGAATTCAACTCCCTGAGGCTCAAAGCAATGGCCTAGCCATGAAAGAGTAAATCTACTGAGATTGTGGAGAGAGAAATTGGAACCCCCTGCCAGCCACTCATTAAAGTGGAGTTAAAGTTGCTGTCACAAATGCCTTATGCTCCCTAAATTCCTCCAGAATGTGGGACTTCAGACCCTTAAACCTAACTGTTGGAAAACCAGGAAATGCTTATTTCGGAGTGACACAAGATAGGCTCTGGTGCCAACAAGTTTGGGCATCCTGTTTTAAACCAATAGTGCAGCTATGGTGGGTGTCTCTGTTACTTCCTCATATTACAAAGGTAGGTCCTATCCCTCTGTCAAGCTGTCTGGAGTGGTTCACCAGCGTGACTACCAACCTCAGGGCAAATTGTGAAGAAGCAGGGCACAAACCCCAAGCTGGTTATGAGTCCTATACTTAGATGTCACCAAGTGTAAACTCCTCAAGCAATATAACATCTTTAACATGGATTCACAGACAGTCCTCTTGGATGCCCAGGTAAGCTTGCCTCTATGATAAATGGTTCCTTACACCAAAAACCACAACAATATTCAGGTTACTCCCAGTCCCAAAGGACCAGCCACTTACCCCAGGTCAATTGCACCTTAGATCCTCCACCAAAGACAACGCTTGTAACCAATCCAATAATAAATTAACTAAAGATTTATTAAGTAAGAAAAAGAAATGAGTCATTTACAAGGCTAAAGGACAAACATACACACTCAAATGAGTTACAGTCTTAGGTTTCAAAAGGTGATAGAAGCTGCTGTGATATGCATGCTCTGTGTGTCCTTTAGGACTAACCCAGGCTAAGCAGTTGGGGACCCCTTGCTTATGCTTGTAAATCTTTGCCCCTTAGAATCCAAGCAGCATAAAGAGATACTGTTCCTTCTTGTCAGGGATTTTTATTCCTTTCCTCCACAGTTCAAGATGATGGGATGAGTGTACCTGCACAGCTCCTCTTCTTGGGCATGGGGGGGGAAGCAATCAACAAAGTGTTTTGTCCTCTGATGTTCCACAATGGCTTGTCTGGTGTCTATGGGCCTTCTTTTGTTGGGCAGGGGATGACACCTCTTGTGGAAAACTAGTGTTTCACACTTGGTGATGCTTCTCTCCTGACAGTGGGGGTTTACAGTTTCAGGGGAAGCACTTAAATACTGTCTTATAAAATGGGATACAGATAGTATAAGTGAGATGAATGCATGCAGTAACTCACAAGCATTTTAGGAAGCCTAACCACTGAGTATATTTTTATAAATCTAATAACTATTTTAACAATACTCTCACAAAGGCGAGCCAGACTGGTTTCCAGCTATGTATTTGTCAGTGTTCAGTGAGGCCTGGGGGCCTTGGCATGAGCTGGCACCTGGTCTGCCAGCATCACATACAAGATAGGCTTTGGTGTCAACAAGTTTGGGTATTCTGTCTTAAACCAACAGTGCAGCAGCTATGGTGGGTGTCTGTTACTACCTCTTATTACAAAAGTAGGTCCTACCCCCTTCATTATTATCTACTAGGCAACTGAGCAATTTTTTTCTTGTTTGTGCACAGATATGATTCGTGAATTAGTCCAAGACCGGTACAGAGGTGACGTTCTCATGAAAGACTCCCAAGTTGTTAAAAAACTCTGTCATCCTCACCAAGGTTTGTTATTTCAGCAGTTATTGAGCCCATTACCTAAGTGTCACTTTTATTTGTCTATCTGGGGAAGTTAACTGCAAGTGTGGTCATTGCCAGGGCACCGCAGAGCCCTTAATATGAGATTCTGTTACCATAAATCAGTTTCATTGCCTCTTAAGCAGGGACTGCATAACAGTGATAGTTTATATCAGTTTGTCTGCTCCCAGTAGTAGCTCATTTGTCACAGGGAGCACATCTGTCTTTGATAATTCTGACTGAAGGCTTGTTCTCTTGGGAGCTTGAAGATTATTGTTCCAATGAGTCAATGGTTTAGTTACTTGGTGAACATTTATGAGGTAAACATAGGAGGCAGATACTTTGGATTTTATTCACCTCTTTGATTTTGTAACTCCATTGAGTTTAGTGGAGTTTCCCTTGATTTACATCAGTGCAAGTCAAAGGAGAAATGGACTCTAGACATCTAAGTTCTTCGAAGCCAGCTTTTTTTTTTTTTTCAGAGAAACTTGCTGACAGTTTCAGTCTAGTTTTATCTGATGCATATCATTATCATAAAGAGTTTTGCTATTTCTTCTGCTGCTAAATTCAGATCATCATTTACTTTCTGTAATACCTTATCAGCATACCTTCTTCCATGCTACTCCCTATGCTTTACACCTCCATTATCCGGTCCATTATTCCTCTGTATATACACAAACACACTTTTTCTATCAAGATGTTCAGTAACGCCTAATGCTCCCCCAGAGAAGTGTTAACAAACATCCCACTCTGTTATCAGTTGTTGATCCTGCTGATAAAGGGTTCAGTGGGTTCTACTGACTCGTTCAGATGCAACTTTACCTCACCCAGATATAAAGGAGGCGGGGAGTGGCTCTTTAGAGAAAGCAGATTTATGGTGTGAGATAAGTAGTCCTGAAGTAGGAACCTTTGCAGCAGCCAAGGTTAGTGAAGCCAAACCCCAGTAAGGGAGCAAGTGTTTGATTCTATACAGTGTGTGGACTTATTTCAGAGCAGTTTGGGAAAGAGGTGTTCACACTCACAAGATTATAGAGGTCAAGAATTTGTCTCCAATGCTTTGCTAGCCTCTTAGGTTTGCTAGTCTATTGGCTGACTGACTTCTGTCCCACTGATTAACTTGTCAATCTGACTCTGACCAACTGGCACACTTTTTAGAATCCTCTCCCCTGGTGCTTGTGGCACCACTGTCTTACTTTTCATTGATCCTAAGCTTCTTCCAGCATAAGAGATCTTACTGCATCTACCGTTTGTAAGTCATTCCCATGTAAGTTCTTGTAGTACTTCCCAATCCTGCCACAGCCAGTTATCAAAACAAAACTCCTACATGCAAAAATATAATAATCTCCTTCAGTAATGTATTGTCAAAATCTGGCCCTACCCTTTATTTTAATTTGATTTTTTAAAGGGAGGATGTAACTGCAGTTACTGGAGTCGGAGGATGCTGACTTCTGTCATGGTGTGTTTAGGATCTTGACCCTTATCATGTGACTGGGCCCAGCCCTCCTATATGTCAGGTATCAGATATTTCAGTGATTAGATCCTCATAAGTCCTGGATGGAGAGAGTCCCTAATTACCCCTATGTCGGTGGAACTTGAAATTGCTGCACAGTGCTGCTGGGCTCCATAACTATAGAGGTGGAGGCAAATCATGAGGGAGTGGGGCGTTAGGTTACCCATAGGCAGCCATGTGATGCTTATATGACCACTCACCCTCCCATCCTTACCCCTATCTGTTACCCTGCTAAGACTGACTGGCCTTTATGGTGGGTGGACCCCTAGGGTTATGGTAATTCCTGTTGCCCCAGCAGGAGGGAGGTAATCAACTGGGATATATATAGCCATAGAGGGCTACTAAGGGATTGGGAAGGCAATTGCTTTGCCATGCTTGCTGCCCTTACAGCAGATGAAGTTCCTTCAAAAATAAAGAGGCCTCTCACTTGCACACCAGGCCAACTGTCCACAGGATCAATGGGCCATGTGTGGAGCCAGTTTATAGAATAGTAAAAAGCTGCTATGCTCCTACACTATGCAAGCCAATCCTTGAGTTTATCCTCAAATGACAGACTAGCTATCAACTTACTCTCTGTCTGCAAATCCCTCCTCAAAACTCCCTTCTTCCTTCTGGTGCTCCATACATGCTCTCATACACAGCTGCTGCCAAAGGAAACTGAACAGCCTGAGATTTTCCTCTCTGGTGACCCAACTCAGATTTCTCTCTGCCATCTGGGGAAAAGAAAAGAAAGAGCTAGTAGATTCCTTTCAAAATCAGGAAGATGTTTGATTTCCTACTTTACATGAGTCTCGACAGTAGTGTGACCTCTGACCTCACACACTGTCTCTTTTATGGTCTGCCTGGACAGGACCCATCTTACTATTCCTCCTTCATTGGGAGGCCATTTGTCCTGCTCCTGAGGGCCTTGGTAGCCTGGCAGAGAGCTAAACTAATCAGAAAAGATTTTGTTTAGTCTAGAGTCCTAGACAAAGGCTTATTTTAGCTCTGAGGTTATTTATTTTAGCTGGGAGCTATATTGTTCTGAAGCTACTATGCTAATGTTTGTAATTTATTTGATTTCTTATAGAACATACATTTTTTAAAAAAGTGTATTTCCTCCCTATATTTTTAATATTCGTTTCTGTCTCTTTCCCCTTATTGGTATCTGAGTCCATGACTCACAGTTCACCCATGTCAGATTGCTGTGTGCCGGGGCGGGGGGTCAAAGTATCCTAATTATTTGTATGGCCCTATGACCCACCAACACACTTTAGCAAAGAGAGTGTAGAGTATGATGACATCAATGTTTGTCTTATCAATCTAGGTTCTTAATCACACCTATCACCTTAGTATCTGACTGCCTTGCCATGAGAGGAGAAATGGACTCTATATGTCCACGAGTGTGTGTGGAAACTGGTGCTATGTTTTTATGTACGTACCTATAGGGCTCACATCATCGTAATATCTGGGTTCCTAAAAGGCAGTTTGCAGAGAAAGGCAGCTTCTACCTATATTTCTGGCCTGGCCTCCTCTTGCATGGTCTCCATCGTCTGCTCTGACAATGCAATGCCAGTCTCAGAACCCCCTTTGTCTCTTGCAGATATCTCTGTGCCTTCCCTGTTTCTTCCATGCCATCCCTGATGATTGGAATGCCCTTTCCAGATCTGTTCGCCAAGTCTCCGCCTTTGCCTAATTCAAACCACTCCTAAAAACTCTCTTCTGCAGACTGCCTGCAAACAGTGAGTATGTTAAAAAACAAACATGATAGTTCAACCACCAAAATGTATGTGTGCCTAAAATGAGTAACCACAGAATCATATTTCTGTAGCCCACATCCTTCTGCATGCCACCTGTCTTAGTGGATGTTATATCCTCGCTGGACTGCCAAATACATCACTTAAAAGACTGTAAGCGCCTCAGGGTAGGGACCTGTCTTCTTTGTGTTTCTGTGAAGTCCTTAGCCTGGGTGTGGTGCTATAAAGTAATAAGCAATGATTATAATAATGAAGAAGTGCTGATGGAGTGACTTGTGACCGAAGTTGCTAACTGTATGTGTGAATGCTGCTCTCTCTCTCTCTCTCGGGATTGTGGGAGTTCCTGGGTGTGAGGCTGTGTTTGGTACATGCTGTGGGCACTAGCTGGATTTCTGTTAGTCTGTGTGTCTTCTTGTTTTGTTACTTGCTCTTTGTTTTGGGGCTGTTGTTGTTCTCCCTGTGATGTGGCGCCTGCCCCAGACTGGGCTCTAAGGGGTTAATAGAACTTTAGGGAGGCTGCACAGGAGCCAGCCAATCAGAGGAGGGCTGAGGGGAGCTGCTAATCAGGTCCTGGCAGACCCCTATAAGAAGAGCTGGAGGGCAGAGCAGTTTCAGTCACTCCTGGGAGCTTGGGGAGGGAGAAGGACTGGCTGCCTGTCTTGCAGACTGAAGAAAGCTGGCACCCTGGACAAAGCAGTACCACAGACAGAGACCCAGGGAGCTCCTGGTGGGTTGTAGCGTTCTGCAGGCTAAGGCCCTGAGGCAAGGGCAAAGAGGGTGCTGGGGAAGTGGCCCAGAGAAATCTACTGAGGAGTCAGAAGGGGTGCAGCAAGCAGCGGCCTTCCACAGGGTCTCTCCCCCGCCTCCCTTGTCCCTGGGGAAGTGGCTAGACAGACTGCAGTTGCCACTGAGAGCAGTGGCTGGACAGGGATTGCAGGGATGTGGGGCGCACAGTGTGTGGCACAGCTGGAAGGCTCTGTCACTGAAGAGGATGCTGTGGTCCTTGAAGCTTCATGGGTCCAGGAGCAGACAGAGGTAATGGGCAGAACACACCCAGAGCAGGGTGCACTGGCTACCAGAGCTAATACCTGTATCGGTCATGAGGAGGTGTCATAGTGGTCAGTGGACCCCATTACACTTCCCTTTCTCCTTGTGGGGTGGGAAGTTTCTCCATGGGGTCCACTGCAGATGGGTTTAGTGATTTGACCCACAAGCATGGAGTTTGGTGTGTGCCTACCGTCTCATGCACTGTGGGGGAGGTGTTGCTGAATGTAGGTAAGGTTATTGGCTGTGCTAATATAAAATCTGCCTGTCAAATAAGTAAATCCGTAGTGATTTTTCTGGCCCAAAAGCAGTTTGTGAATTGGTTAGTACAGGAGGGACTTTGGGTCAAGGAGTCTTTTGTTCCAGTTTTTCCTTTGTTTACTCCTGCTACTAAAGTAAATTTTTCTAGTGTTACCCCTTGCTCATAATGAGACCCTAGTGTCTGTTCTCTCCCATTATGGGAATGTGGTTTCTGCTATTAGGATGAGTCCATTGGGCTGCAAGAACCCAAGTGTGGGGCATGTTATGTCATTTGGGCACCAGGTTTATGTGGTTTTCAAATAACCCTGAACAGCCCTTAAGCCTGGTTTTAAAGGACCACATAGATGGGGAAGATATATAGTGTTTGCTCCCTCTGAAAATATGAAATGTTTCCTGTGTGGTGACCCTGGTCATTGAGGGGTTCCTGCCCATGCACTGCTGACTCTGGTGTCCCTGGTAACAAGGTGGGACCTCAGGATTGCCCAAGAGGGCTGGGACATCAGGGGACCAACAGAAGACAGCCTGCATCTGCACTGCTAGCTTTCATCCCTCCCCTGGCCTTATGTGCTCCCCCCCCCCCCCCCCCCCCGAGGAACCATCTATTGTGACCCCATCACTTGTGCTTGGACAGAAGTGAGTCCTGGAAGTTGAGGAGCACCTACTTACAAAGAGAGGTTCTAGACAAGGGGGTGAAGAACAGATTGATGAGACCGATTTATGCAGGTCTAGTCATAAAGGGCTAAGACTTGAGAAAGTCTTAAGCTGAAATGCAGTAGCTGAGGGTGCAGCTCTATGCTCTGTGATGGAGTGTTGCACTGGATATTAGCTCCATGACTGGTGCTCTCAGTGCAGGAATGAGCAAACTATGTCCGGGCCCATCCTGCCTGGCTCCTGGCCTGGGAGGCTAACCCCCAGCCCCTCCCTTGCTGTCCCCTCTCCCCCACAGCCTCAGCTCGCTCACTCCGGCACAATGCTCTAGGCGGCGGGGCTGTGAGCTCCTGGGGCAGTGCAGCTGCAGAGCCCGGCCTGACCCGGTGTCTGTGCCGCGTGGTGGCGGCGGTGGCGTGGCCCAGCTCCAGCCGGGCGGCGTAGCTGTAGCGCTGCCAGCCACCGGTGCTCCAGGCAGCGCGGTAAGGGGGCACAGAGCAGGGGGAGTTGGATAGAGGGCAGGGGAGATCGGGGTGGTGGTCAGGGGTGGATGGGGGTCAGGGCGATCGGAGGGGAATAGGGGGTTGAATGGGGGTGGGGTGCCAGGGGGGCTGTCAGGAATGAGAGGAGGGGTTGGATGGGGTGGTGAGGGTCTGGGGGCAGTCAGGGGACAGGGAGCGGGTGTGTGTGGATGGGGCAGGAGTCCTGGCGGGGGGGCAGATAGGAGGTGGGGGCTGGGCCACGACCCCCTCCCCTAATCGGCCCTCCATACAATTTCTGAAACCCGATGTGGCTCTCAGGCCAAAAAGTTTGCCCATCCCTGTCCCAGTGGGTTGCTGTTTTCCCCCGGCATGGTGAGCCTTCATGTCCCTGACCCTGCATACTGCAGTGATGATGCTAGGTCCCAGCCTGGGCCTGCATTGCCTGCCACTCTGGAAAAATAGATATGCCAGCTGCTCCCACTGAATCTCTTACCTTCATGACTAATGAGACTGTAATAGCCCTCAATGTTTTTTCTGAGCTGGTGGCTTGAAGGAGATGAAGAGCACAATGATGAGCTGTCTGACTCTTCACTAGTTCCTGATTTCTCAGCCAGTCAGCTAGCCAGGAAGGGTGGGTACAGTGTGCAAGAAATTAGTGGCTTTTTGGACAGCACTAAAGGGAAGTGGGGAGTTGAGTTTGAGGCCTATTTCTCTGATTTACAGTGCTTTGATCACTCAGCTGCCCTCCTGTTGAGAGAGACCTCGGTTGATTGTAAAACATTTCTGTCTCAAAGTTGTTGAGCAAGGTCAGGGCATGTGCGGGGACTGTACAAGATACATAGGCCTCCCCATGGCTCATTTTTGTTCAAAGAACTTCCACTTTCCTTCATTTCTCTCTACTTCTTGGCTCTCCCCTTCTAGTCTCCATGGTGCTGCTCAACTCTGGCTCTCTAAGCATAGCTTATAGTATATTGCATTTCATAGACTTTCAGGACAGAAAGGACTTTTAGATCGAGATGGTCATAAAAACGCATCATTTTCTGATATCAGGGGGTAGCCGTGTTAGTCTGTATCTACAAAAACAACAAAGAGTCTGGTGGCACCTTAAAGACTAACAGATTTATTTGGGCATTTTCTGAATTTCTCAAATACAGGCTGATGTTGTCCTTTTGCAAGAGACTAACTCAGACCCTGATAATCGGGGAACTGGTTGAAAGAAAAGGAAGGGGAAAACCTTTCTTGAGCCATGGCGCCAATGTCATAGACGTTAACCCTGTGGGTACTTTGGGGTTGGAGCACACATGGCGACCCACCAGCAGCCCCCCATCAGTTCTCCCCCAATGCCTCCTGCCCACCAGTGGCCCTGCCAATCAGCATCTCCCCCTCCCTCCTCATGTCTGCCAGGATCAGTTGTTTCATGGCGTGCTGGAGGTGCTGGGGAGGATGTGGTGCGCTTGGGGGAGGGGGTGGAGTGGAGGTAGAGCCAGGAGTTGAGGACCCCCCCACCACATTGTTTTCTTTTCCCCAGGGTGCAGGGGCACAGATCCTGTCTGTGAAGGAGATTGGGCTGGCTCCTCAAGGTATTGGCACTATTGGTTTTTAATCTTTTCAGTGTGTATGCCCCCATGCTAGGGCGAGACCTTGTCTCATGTGCCATACTTGGATGTGACTCTGATACTGTTATTGTCCTGGAAGGGGATTTCAATTGCACTGTAGACTGTTTTAGACAGGACCCATGATGAGCCACACCCTCAGTCAGCCAGGGAACTGTCTCCTGCACACCTTTGGGCTAGTAGATGTTGGAGGTTCTCTCACCTGCTGTTAGGCAGTACTCTTGAAGGTTACTCCCATCCAGGTCTTGGGGGGGGGGGTGTAGATTAGCTCACTTTTATACCCCAAGGCCAGTGTGAATATATTTTCTGTCTTCTCTGTCTCCCTTTGACTTGTCTGATCATCATTATGGCTCTGTCAGGGTGTCTGTCTCTCTTCCTGCCAGTGCTTCTAACTGGTACTTTAATACCAAATTATTACAGGACTCAAATTTCACCCAAATATTCCCTGTGGCTTGGGAGCATTGGTGGCTGCAAAAGCCACTGTACGAATCCCTGAGACAGTGGTGGGATGTAGGAAAGTCCAGGTCCAACTGGTCTGTCAGTAGTACACCCAGGTTGCCATGCAGGCCTTGCATCAGGCCATGAGCACCCTGGATTGAGATATATCTTGGACCTTCATGGCAACCTTGATGTGAGGAATTCAGTGCACATTCATCAAACTCTAACCAAGAAACACTGACTCCTGAGATGCTTGTTGGAAAAGGAAGTGCAAGGAGCTCTGGTTTGAGCTATCCTATCCAGCTACATGACATAGATGCTTCCAGGAGGTTTTTCTCTTTCTTTCTTTCTGGGTTGGAGAGACTACGGACCATTGGCAGGTCTCTTGTCTCTGGTGCCGATTGGTCGTTTGACACCTGACCCTGCTGAGATCCAGACAGCAGCTCTTTCCTTTTACAGTACCCTGTAATCACCCAGAGCCTGTGAAGTCCTGGCAATGGCAGAGCTGCACCAGGGGTTACCCCGTCTTATCAGTGAGGCGCAGCAGTGCTTGGATGCTAGGGTGGCCACTTGCACAATCCTAGAACACTGGACATTCTGGGAACAGCTTGGGCCTGCCTCCATCGACGTGACCCCACCCACTCCAGCGTGCTGCATGAGGGTGGAGGGGGTACCATTTTGTAGAACATGCTGCCCTGCCCCGGCATGACTTCGCATACATAGTGTGTGTGAAGTCATACCAGCAGGGGTGGAGCAGCACGCTCCCCATTGTGGCGTCCCATGTCTGGAACTGGATAAAACCATGTCTGGTTTTTGTCTCGGTGCCGGATGAGGGACACACATTAGACAAGCTCATCTGGTTTAAAACCAGATGAGTGGCCTGCTTACCGGACATGCTGCTGCCATTACAGGAGCTCTCTGTTGCAGACCAGCAGCTCTCTACAAGCAAGGCTTCTGTACCTGAATTCAACAAATCTTTCTGGTATCTTATTGGTCCTGACTTTTTTCTAGTGGTGTTGGAGTGGAGCCAGGAGAAAGAGCTACCCCTCAGCGGCTGTAGGGTAGAGATCACCCTTTTTCACAGAAAAGGAGACCTCTCCAATTCCTTAAATTGCAGAGACCTATTTTCCCTTCTCTGCTCTAATTATAAGATTATATCCAGGGTCTTATATTCAGGCCAGCTGAAGGACTGTCTGGACTCTTTGCTACATCCTGACCAAACATAATGCATTCCTAGCTGCTGTATACTTGTTCTTAATTTGTGACATTTATACTGTCAGCAAACTTTTTAATCTGGCTGTGTGGCTTATTTCAGTGGATCAAAAGAAGGCCTTTGATCGAGTTAAACCATAGCTATCTTTTCAAAATGTTAGAAGCTTTTGGGATTGGGGCATTGTTCACTTCATATATTTCTTAACCATAACATTTTTAGTGTCTTAAAGATTAATGGAGTCTTAGCTGCTCCTTCTCAGTCTGCATACATCAGGCTGCCCTCTCTGTCTGGGACGTTGTATGCCCTGAGTCTGGAGCCATTCATGCATCTCCCAAGAAGCCATTTGATTGGCCTGTTTGTGCCAGGGTTGCTAGATGCTTTCCCATTTTATCTGTCAGCCTATGGGGATGACATCTGTTTCATGACATCTCAAGGTGACGTGCAGGCAGCTTGTGCCTGTTGACAAGTATATGAATAAGTGTCCCCTACCTGAATTAACTGGGCAAAGAGTAATTGGATCTTATTAGGCTCTTGGCTCTGCAGTGCTCCCCTATTGTTGCCCCAAGAAGTAATGTACCTCTGGGATTTAGGTGCTAGTTTTTTCTTTTTTGGATCTGAACAACACATGTTAAGGAACTGGGAGGGGGCTGAGGAGAAGGTGCAGAACTGCCTTCAGAGATGGTGCTGACTCCTTCCTGGATTTTCTTTTTGAGGATGGGTTTTGATCACTAACAACCTTGTGACCTCAATGTTGTGGCACCAACTGGTGTGGCTGGATTCTCCCCTAGGCCTCCTGGACCAGATTCAGAAGAACATTAACCATTTTTTTTGGATGGTTACCACTGGTTGCCCCATGCCTTACTGCTCCAGCCACTAATTGAGGGTGGCCAGGGGCTCATTGGCTTGGTCAGTAGGATGGCAGCTTTTCACCTCAACTTTGTTCAGTGGTTGCTGTACTCAGACTTCTGTCTGGCCTGTCCTCTATTGTGTTGTGTGGATGGGCCTTGACTTGCACCTGGTCGATTAGAGTTTAGATTTGCCTCCATTCTATAGTGGCCTTTTTAACAGCTTCTATACAGCACACAGCCTGACCCAGCTTTTTTAGACTGACTCTTGGAAGAGCCACTGTTTTTTTAACCCACTTTTCCCCCTATGAAGCTCTTTTCTGCAGGAGCCTGTTTTCTGCCTTTACTCAGCCTGGATTGTCCCACCTGATTGTTCATTGTTAGTCACATTGGAAATAGTGGCAGCTCTTACATTTTTTCGATAAGATTCTCGCTGAATTCCAGGTGGTGCTCCCTCAGTGGGCTGCAGAAAATTTTTGCAGGGACTGTGCTTGCAGGGTGGAATTCTGTGTTCCCCTCACTGTTGGTCTCCCCTTCCACAGATGAGATCCTTAAGCTCCCAGGCAGATTATTGTCCTGGTAAATGTTCCTTTTGTAGCCAGGACCAAGAAGGAGCTCTACAGTATGTGTGTCAAGGTGCAGCATTATCCCACCATCTCTGATCTCCTTATACAACCTGGAGCATGGCTCTGTCCCTGGGTGACTCTACATGTCCCTGGCTTGGAGGATGCTGTTCAAACCTCCTCTTCCAAGCCCTTCATTATTTTCAGAGGAGGGTCCTGCACAGCAGCCAGTCATTTTGTGAACCATAGCCCCCCTGAGGTGTCTGCACAATGCCCTTTCTGTTAGTCCTCAGACATGTTTAATTTTTTCCTTTATCTCCCCCATCTTAAGCCTCTTTTATTTTCTGCAGCAGCTTTTCAGCAATCTGGGATCGGCTTTCTCCAAGCCTCTGCTTGTTCTGGGAGCGAGATGCAGTGCTTGCATTCAGCTGGTTTCCTACCTGGCTAACTGGTTACTAGGTCAGACAAAACTAGGCATTTTGAAATCTCATGAGAACAGAGGGGTCTCAGTAGAGGGGTGTGATGTGTTAGGGCTGTTCCAGGCACTGATTATGGCCAGTCTTCAGATTGATTACACCGCCTATAAATTGACTTGGAATTTGGACACTTTTCGGTCAACTTGGTGTATTAACAATAGTCTGAACTTGGTGGTGGTTTAGTGATCCATGCTTTATGCTCACTTCAGAGAGACTTTGTTTTATTTAATTGGTGTCTTCCTGTGTATAGATTGCAAATTTATAACATTTAAAATCTGATTTCATGTGAATAAAGGTGTTTTTCCATGTCATGCCTCTCTGGTTGTGTGATTTAAGCCTTAGTAAGAATATAGTAAAGTTTACTGCTGAGTCTCAAATCTATTCTTAATTTTTAAATGTAAATGAAAAATTTACTATCCTAATGTAGTAGCCCATATCTTGCTCAACCCCTGTCCTTAGCCCCACCCACTTCTTCCACAAAGGCTTTCAAGATTAATCCAAAGAGAAATTTTAAATAAAAGAAATGGACACCATTTTGAGTCTGGAGCTTTGCCTAGTCCCCCCCACTCTAATGTGCATTTAAATGTCTGAATTTTACCGTTCTTCACAGAAAGCAATTAAAAACGATTCTTTTACATGGTACATACAAGAAATACAGAGACATCTGCTGGCCGACTTGTGGAGTTACTCCTTTAGCTGATGCACATATCTTTGTTCTTTTGATATTGCATGGTCTATGTTGCACTGTTTATATCCATAAGGCAGTGTGAATATTTTTTTTAATATGAAACCATCAGCATTTATTACAGAAAGGAGCTGGAAGAGGATGAGGTGGGAGTTGCTGTCAACTAATGGCATTCAGCCTGTCTGTTGCTCTGTCATAAATGGAACAAGACACAGCAGTCTTTTGTGGGATCCTGTACTCCAACAGGAGACCCTTGTTCTCCCCCTCGTTTCTACTTTCTCATTATGTCAGACTCTGCACTGTAGTGACTGTCCTCTGGAAGAGGTCACCTGCTTCTCATTCCTTCTAGTCAGTCATTGCCACTCCTTGTGTCATTTGAATAATGCCAGGTATTCTGTATCCCCTGAAGCTCACCACACTGCTTCCTTCAGCAGTGCAACACAGCTAGAAAACCAGCCCTCCCTATATAGACAGGGGAATCCTCAGATGGAGTAGGTCTGCCCTAATGGCTCCGGTGGGAGGAGAGATAGCTAGAGCTTCACTATACTCCAGGTATCCCTAGCTGCCACAATGGCCTTCAGAAGACATGGGCACCTGGTGAAAAATAGAGTAGCTACTCTACTTCATGCTGGGGACCAAACTGGTGGCCATTTGGTGTAAAGGTTGCTTAATGTCCCCCACTTCCTGAGCTGTGCTGAGCATAGCTTGGATGCTGCCTAAGATCTGGGCTTCAGCGCATTTATGCAAGCACATTGGAATTGCTTTACTGAATCTATGGTCAATCATTCTAATCTAAGATCCTGACTCTGACAATGGCCGATAGGAAGGAGCAAGAAGCCCTGAAATTAGCAATTATGGAAGGACCTGCTCAAAGGGAAAGTTTCTTCCTAACCCCTTTAATTAGAGGTTGTCTGACTTGCCTTAGGTTTTAAACTGCTATTGAACAAGGGGGCAACATTAAACCAGAGAAGCCTGTGTGTGAGGGTAGAACATGGCAAACTTCCATCTGAACTTAAACCTGAAGTACGGCACCCATTACAGGGGACAGGGATGTGGGTACATTTTGCCCACATATACTATCAGGTACACCTCTACCCTGATATAACACTGTCCTCGGGAGCCAAAAAATCTTACCATGTTGTAGGTGAAACCGCGTTATATTGAACTTGCTTTGATCCGCCGGAGCGCTGCTTTACTGCGTTATATCCGAATTCATGTTAGATCAGGGTAGAGGTGTATGTAAGGCAGCACTGGAACAGTTGATAATGATTTGTATTTTAGTGATATTTCATAATGACAGTAACATTGCAGTTTACAATAGCTGTTTGCGAACCTGAATATTCCCTAATACACATACCCAGCTACTAGTAATATTGGGAAACTTTAGGTTTTTCCTTAAGTTTTCAAATGACTTTTTTCAGTGCTTTGAAAAGTAATTTTCTTTCCAAAAGGACTTGGGTCTTTAATGTGTAACTACTTCATCTAATTCATTTGTGGCCTTATTCTGCTATTGGTCATACCAGGATAAATCCAAAATAACTCCATTGCCTTCAGTATGTTGCCACCAATTTATGCCAGAGAACAGAATTTGGTCCCTGAAATTTATAGCACTATAACTTATTCAGTAATCCTCAAAAGAGTAGTAATTCATAGTACTTATTGGCAAAGCGAAACAATTCATTGTTGTCTCATTCACAATATGACAATTTGCAAATAATTCATGAAGCTTTCTCACTTCTTAATGATCACTTAACTTATATTTTAATTCTATATTTTAAATAGTCTTCTGCTGATTTTTGGCAGCGGCCTATGAACTATTCATAGCTGATTCCTTTGAAAATTGTTTAATTGCTGTCCTGGTATCTTTGCCATGCAGAAAGCTCTACCTAATTAATTTTTGTCAGCCCATGTTTACAATACAATGCCATTTATGCTTTTGACAAATGTCCTGAAGCATTTTAAAAACAATTTTAAAATTATGACATGAAACAAAACTTGCGTCAAAGACGACAGATAAGTCGTCTGTGCCTCAACTGTGTTCTGTTATAACCAGGCTGAACACCAGATTCTGGGGCCCAATAGCTAAGCCCATATGGCCTAATATTAGAGGGGCTGGATATTTGCATCTCCAGTTGACGTTGATTGCAGGTGCTTAGCATCTCTAAAAGACAGACCAGTACTGTAGAGCCAGATTCTGATCGCATTCTAGTTTTATTATTATTTATTAATAATTTGTATTACCATAGTGCCTGGAGCAGTGGTGGGCAACCTGTGGCCCATCAGGGGAATCCACTGGTGGGCTGCCAGACCGTTTGTTTACATTTGCACGGCCGCCTGCAGCTCTCAGTGGCCGTGATTTGCTATTCCTGGCCAATGGGAGCTGCGGAAAGCAGCAGCCAGGCCCGCAGGTTGCCCACCACTGTCCTCGAGGGATCCAAGTCTATGACTTAGGCCATCGTACAAGGTGATGTACAAACACAGAACAAAGACCCTGCCCAAAGGGGTTGACAATCTAAGCAGAAATGAGAAATAACAGATGACTACAAACAGATGGAGGACAAGGAAACAATGAGACATACCAGTAGACTAACTTGTCAAGTTTTTTTGCAGGCATCATGGCAAAGGAGAAGTTTGTGGAAGGATTTCGGATGGCTTTGTGGATGTTTGTGGGATGTGCTTCCGAAGAGCCTGGGGCAACATGAGAGCATGAAGGTGTGTATTTGAGAGTTTAACAAATGGGCAGTGGACGCTGACATCCCGGGATGATTGGAGTTGAGAATCGACAGCTTGTTACCAATAAGAAAAGATAGCTAGGGTAGAGATGTACTATGAAGGGCCTTGAAAATGAATACCATCAGTTTGTTTGATACAATAAAGAAGAGGAAGCCAGTGGAAGGATGCAAAGAGAGGGCTGATGTGGTCAAAGTGATGAGCTATGAAAACGAGCTTTGCACAGCATTTTAAATTGATGAGTGGGATAAGATTGCATTTCTCAAGGTCAGAGAGAGGGATGATGCAGTAATCAAGATGAGAGATGATGAGAGTCTGGACAAGAGTTTTTTAGCTGTGTGGATGAGTAGGAAAAAGATGGTGTGCAGAAATGATCAGCAAAATTTAGACATAGCCTGGCTATGAGGACTTAGAGAGAGGTCAGAGTCCAAGAAGACACTCAGATTATGGTCTGAGTGACAGGTCAGGCAGGATGGTGGCAGTGTCCATGGTGGTCTTGAAAAGAGGGAGGACTTTGGGGGGGTGGGGGGGAGGAGATTTAGAGCTCTGTCTAGCCATATTCCGCTTGAAGTGGCAGAGACAGGTCAAGCTTTTAGTTTTGGACAGGAGATAAGTTTGGAGTAGAAAGGTAGATCTGTGAGTTGTCAGCACAGATATGATAGTTGAATTAGTGTTCGCAGATGAGATTACCTAGCAAGATGATGTATCGGGGAAGAGAAGGGGACCAAGCACAGGGCCCTATGGGTCTCTCACAGAAAATTGGGGGGGTGGATGAGGAGGAGCCTCCAAAGGACACCCAGGAGCATTTAGAGAGGTAGGAGTAGAGCCAAGAAAGGGCAGGGACACAGAAGCCAAGGGAGGAAAGAATTTCAAGAACAGCAGTCAGGTGTGTCAAAGGTGGCTGGAAGGCCAAGGAGGAACTCCACTGGCTTCAGTGGAATTACTCCAGGTTTAGAGGTGTCAACAGATCAGCATTTGTCCTATAGAGATCGATTTTGCTCCGACACTGGGGTTAATCAGGAGTAACTTCACTGAAGTCAGTGTAAAACTAGTGTGGTGGAAAAATCAGGCCCACAATTATCAAATGACTTTAAATGGGAATGAAGGAGCATATTCTCCATTCTGTAACACCTGGGGTCAATGCAGTTTCACATGTATAAATATATATTACAAATCAGTACAAATATGTAAATTTAAGCCTGCTTGTAAGGTGATTTCCCCCCCCCCCATGACATGGGCCCTGCTTCTGTGAAATGGAGAAAAAATGCATAGAAGCATTTTTGCATGGAGATGACTTATCTGTACTATGATAGCGAACTGGAAGAAATTACTTTTCCAATATGTTAAGCAAAATGTTATTGTCTCATTCTTGATGTAACCTAGAATGATGTATGGCTATTCTTAACTTGTGTGCAAGATGAAACTTTTCTTTAATTTTTTCCAGTCCTTGTACAGTAGCTCTGGTACTAGGCTTGTTTTTAGTTCCCGTAATTCTTAATTTGCTTTGCCTTTGTGGCCTGGAGATTTCCCTTTAGCGATTGTGCCAGGAACACTAGTTTTTAGTTTCATTTAGGATGTCCATATTAATATTTCAGGACCATTAACGTCTCTCTGTTAAGCCCTTTAAATAGAGTAAATGATTATTGATGTCTACATAGTTTCCTAATTTTTTTAAATATTTTTACAGGTAATATATTTAATTCATAGTCCTAGATTCCAAGGCCAGAATCATCTAGTGCAGGGGTAGGCAACCTATGGCGTGCGTGCCAAAGGCGGCACGCAAGCTGATTTTCAGTGGCACTCACACTGCCCAGGTCTTGGCCACCGGTCTGGGAGGCTCTGCATTTTAATTTAATTTTAAACTAAGCTTCTTAAACATTTTGAAACCTTATTTACTTTACATACAACAATAGTTTAATTTATAATATAACTTATAGAAAGACCTTCTAAAAAGGTTAAAATGTATTACTGGCACGTGAAACCATAAATTAGAGTGAATAAATGAAGACTCGGCACACCACTTCTGAAAGGTTGCCGACCCCTGATCTAGTGTGATTACCTCTTCTGAAATTCTGTATAACACAGTCCATAGAACTTCCCCAAAATTCTTCCTAGAGCAGAGCTTTTAAAAAAACTTTCCATCTTGTTTTAAAAATTGGCAGTGATGGAGAATCCACCACGACCCTTGGCAAATTGTTTCAATGGTTAATTATCCACACAGTCCAAAATTTACACCTTATTTCCAGTCTGAATTGGTCTAGCTTCATCTTCCAGCCATTGGATCATGTTACACCTTTTTCTGCTCGATTGAAGAGCCCATTATTAAATATTTGTTCCCTGTTTAGATACTTATAGACTGCAATCAAGTCACCCTCTAACCTCTTTAATCAACTAAATAGGCTCAAAGACCTCAATCACTAAAAGGCATGTTTTCTAAACCTTTACTCATTTTCATGGCTCTTCTCTGAACTCCTTCCAATTTATCAACATCCTTCTTGAATTGTGGGCACCAGGATAGGACACAGTCACAGCAGCAATCACACCAGTGCCAAATACAGAGGAGAAATAACCTCTCTACTCCTACTTGAAATTCCCCTATTTATGCATCTCATGATCGTATTAGTGTTAGGACCATTGTCCAATGCAATCTGTCTCTGTTACTAAATATCTGTTAGCTTGAGGTTATTGTGCATGAAGAAATAAAACCATTTCACAAATTTCTTCAAACATTTTGAAAAACCCCTTTCCTTTGCTGTTTTAAAAGCATTCCTGTTCTACCTCTTGGTCTGTTGAGGTGTATCTGCTTGTTTCTTGCACAAGCGTCCTTGGATCAAGGTTCTTAGTCTTATATTCTTGCACAGCTTCAGGAGGAAGGGGATTTTGGGGCACATGTAAGGGTCCTAACAACCAGAGCTATATTTTGGAGTGGAGGCACAGCAATGGTGTGGCAGTGGATGGGAGAGGAGCTGGGCAGAATGTCTCGGGAGGTGCTGAAGGTAACCGCTTTAGAAAGGATGTAGCCCTATGCTGCCTCCAGTAGAGGGCTCCTGGTGACTTTTAGTGAACAGGGGAGACAGTTCCATGGCCATGCCACACACCCAGTAAAACAATTTCTTCTGTAGCGTTTTGTGCTGTTGGCAACACTAGCAGCACCCTACTGCTCATGCTCAGCATGTGCTTGCTAGCTGTAGCTGCCTCATGCATGGGAATTCTGGGAAAGGACATTGGCATGGAAGCAAGTGTTTGGCTCTGTACTTTCTGGGTGCTGCAAATACATACTCATGCTCACCTGCATGCATTTGCCTGGAAAATGCCAGTGTTGTAAGGATTGTTCAAAAGTAAATTCTGCTAACAAGTCATTTCAGCTTAGCATCTTTATTTCACTGGGCACTTTTCATCATAACATGCTGATTGACCATAGACCAGGTGGCTAATTTTCATTGCAGCTGTGGCTAATCTGTTCCATAAAGAACTTTAGCTGATGATAGTTCTGTACTAGCATGTCCCGTCAGAATAAATATTGCAATGCTAAAGCCAGTCGATAGTGGGATTCTGGCTCCCGGTAGGTTTAGCACTTATGGAACTTTGACTTTCAGTGACTGAAGATGAAATGGCCCATCTGGATGACATGAGTTAATTTTGGAGAGACCATCAGACCTTTACACTAATCATAGGGCAGGGATCGGCAACCTTTGGCATGCGGTCTGCCAGGGTAAGCACCCTGGCAGGCCGGGCCAGTTTGTTTACCTGCCGCATCCGTCTGCAGGTTCGGCCGATCGCGGCTCCCACTGGCTGCGGTTTGCTGCTCCAGGCCAATGGGGGCTGCGGGAAGCGGCACGGGTTGAGGGATGTGCTGGCCACCGCTTCCCACCACCTCCATTGGCCTGGAGCAGTGAACCTCAGCTTACCCTGGCAGGTTGCATGCCAAAGGTTGCCGATCCCTGTCATAGGGGTTCAATAAGAGTGCTAACTATCATTGTCACCCCACTGTCTGTCAACTGGCCTGCTCCTGATTTATTTATTTTATAACACACATTAATGGCAAGTGGCATGTAAAACTGTCTAAAAACTGACTTCTTTGTAATCTGGTTTAAAAGTACTTTGCAGTTTTATCTGCTTATGTACTATTTAGGAGTTAATCCCAATAGTGTTGCCAAGTGTCATGATTTTTTGGGGGTGTTTTTCTTAAATTCTAGCTTGTGGAAGCATGTGAGTAGGTGAGAAACTCATCTTCCATTGAAAAAAAACAGTTTCTAGTCCTCATGGTTGGAAAGAAAAGCTTGACAATGTGATCAGAGTGTACCTTAAAGGCTCAGTAACTAGAAGGCAAATACACCCTTCCCACCCCAATGTGTTTTTTAAAAAGCTCCTTTAAAGCAAATCTCATGATTTGGGGTGGGGGACCTGACTCATGATTTTTGAATGCTTGGGGTGGGAAATACAGAGACCAGCTCTGAAATGTGCCATGATGATACTATAGGACCAGGGATCTCCAAAGGAACAGGATGAGTCCACCTTGTCTTCAACACGAACAATCCTTTAATACAACTTAGGGTTGCCAGGTGTTTGGTTTTTGACAGGAACGCCCGGTGGAAAAGGGACCCTGGCAGCTCCAGACAGCACTGCCAACCGGGCAGGTAAAAGTCCGGTCGGCAGTGCTGCAGGGCTAAGGCAGGCTAGTCCCTATCTGTCATGACACTGTGCTGTGCCTTGGAAGTGGCCAGGTCCAGCTCCTAGGCGGGGGGGGAGGGGGGGGAGACATGGGGCTCCACATGCTGCTCCCACCCCAAGCACCAGTTCCACACGCCCATTGGCCAGGAACTGTGGGTGAGAGCAACATACGGAGCCTCCTGGCCCCGCCACCTAGGAACCAGACCTGCTGGCTGCTTCCAGGGCACAGTGTGGGGCTGACCGGGAGCTGCTGAGGTAAGCCAGTGCCCCAGCGCAGAGCCCGCCCCTCCACCCCAAGCCCTTCATCCTCATCCTCATCCCCAGCTCCACCCCAGAGCCCACACCTCCATTCCAGAGCCTGTACCCCCTCCTGCACCCCACCCCACTGCCTCAACCCACAGCCCCCTCCTGCACTCTGAACCCCTCATTTCAGGCCCCACACTGGAGCCTGCACCCCCATTTAGAGCCCTCACCCTCCTCCCACATCCCAACCCCCTGCCCCAGCCCAGTGACAGTGAGCGAGGGTGGGGGAGAGTGAACCACCAAGGGAGGGGGAATGTAGTGAGTGGGGGGCATGGCCTTGGGGAAGGGGCAGGACTAGGGTGTTCAGTTTTGTGTGATTCTAAAGTTAGGGATGCCAACTTTCTAAAGTGGTGGTCTGCCCTAGAACTGTCTAATGGCTGCACCACACCCCAGAATACTTTTACTTTCACTTTCCACTGACTGTCAGCTTTGCTCTTACTCTGACTAGGGCAACCCATCTAGTGGGAGAGGGGAAACACATTCTGATGAATGGATTACATGTTACTTAGATTTGCTCTTTTCTGTTTGACTAGTGAATCTTCTCCAGGGTGATGGTCTCCATTTTGCACCTTTATTTCTCTTTGACTGCAACTAGCAGATAGTGGCTGACTTTCCTGGCATTTTTCTCTTGTCTTGTGTAATGTTTTAGAATAGGTTAAAAAGAAATCCAGAGTTGCAACACATAAAAATATATTTTTTGCAACTAATTTCATGGAAATGAGGTGTCTGATTCTACTAATTCATTCGGTCAAATTCAAATGTATTTTAATAGTCAAATTAATCACAGTGGATAACAAGGTTATTTCAGAAAACATTATCAACTGACCAGCACACCAAGGAATAGAAAGGATTCATTGTAAAGAGAAGCAGAGGTTGGCAAATTTAATTTTGTACCTGAAATTTTGCATCCACAATAAATTGCATGTGCATTCTTGCAAAAGCAATCTATTTTGGAATGTTGCTGTTAACATACAGATCTCTAACTGCCTGATTTATAGTCAGAATTGTCATATATCCCACCAATCAGATCGTCAGGCATCTAAATTGATTGCACCTTCCATTAGTTGCAGGCACAAAATTGTAGGTGAAAAATGTAGCGACCCCTTTTGAAAATTTGGCTCATAGCAGTAATTTATTACAAGCCTTCCTTTTGAGAATTCTGATTGCTTTTCAAATGCACATAATGACACCAAAACCTGAAATTAGACATGCATGACCAGTTGATGATACCAGAATAGTACATCAAAGACAGTGTCATAAGGATGACTGGTCAATAAATCTGCTTGACAATTTAATTGGTATAATTGATAAAATCCATATAACTAGTAGGGAGGAAATTAAATTACTCTATACAAATCAGGTTGGGATTTAGATTAGAATTTTCTGGGTCAACTCTGTTTCATGCACATTGTTATTGAAGACCCCCTCATTTTGAATGCATGTTACTTTTCCTCATAAAAAGTTTATTAATTCCTCTACCATGGCATAGGCTGGTACCCTTAACCAAAGCTGCAGGTGAGTATGCATTGCCTAGTCACACTCAGACACTACATTATTTTTTATTTGTTTGTGATCAGATTGCACACACTTCAAGCTGCAGTTCACAATAGGGCTCTAGGGTTTAGAGATGTCAAAGTACTATTAATCTATGTAATCCATGAGGCCTTATAGTACATTTTGTCCTTCAGTGGCACCTATTCAGTGCTAAAATAAAGATAAAATTCAGGAAGCACTCAGTAAAATTCTGTGGCCTGTGTTATGCAGAAAGTCAGACTAGTTCAGGGGTAGGCAACTTGTGGCACGTGTACCAAAGGTGGCACGTGAGCTGATTTTCAGTGGCACTCACACTGTCTGAGTCCACTGGTCTGGGGGGCTCTGCATTTTAACTTTAAATGAAGCCTCTTAAACATTTTAAAAACCTTATTTACTTTACATACAACAATAGTTTAGTTATATAATATAGACTTATAGAAAGAGACCTTTTAAAAATGTTAATGTATTACTGGCACACGAAACTTTAAATTAGAGTGAATAAATAAAAGACTTGGCACACCACTGCTGAACGGTTGCCGACCCCTGGACTAAATGATCATAAAGGTCCTTTCTGTCCTTAAAGTGACATGCAATATAATATAAGCTTAATGCAGGGAACAACTTAGTTTGCTCTTATCTGATAACTAGTAGAAAAGCGGAACAATTATTTTTGGTCCTCTAGTTTTTGCGACAGTGCATGTGAGCATGCTCCACCCCTGTGAAGGAGTGAATGCCATACAGGGCCCTGCAGTAATCCCCTTCTGTGGCTGATTCTGGAAAGTTGGTGTGCTGCAGAGGACAGGAATCATGGCGTGTGGCCTTGAGGGTGCCTGCATGTCTGTTCGTAGGAAAGTGGAAAAAGAGAAGATTCATCGGGGCTCTGAAATGGGGGTAGAATAAACAAAGCTTAAAAGGGACACATTTCATAACATGCTCTAAGAGAGACTCCATTGCAGTGACTGAAAGGAAGAGCCTTTTCATCAAACATATTATCCCCCAGTTGTGAGGTAACAGGAATAAAAATGCTCAGCGGTCTGCATGTCCACTGCTTATATGACTGCATACCAGCTGTACAGTAATATTGTAATAAACTGTTTAGCCAATCATTGTTATGCTGGTGCTGTTTAGCAGCTTGCTTCCAATATTGCATTATACAAATTACATATTTCATGTAATCAGGTCTGTCTCTTACTTAATCATCCCCCTCCACTTATAAATCTTTAGAATGGATGGGTCTATAAATCACATGCATTTTTCATTTATCGTTTATTTTAAGCCAGGCAGTTTCTTATTTAAATTGCCATATGAATAAATCTAATAATCCTTATTCACTTACATCATCCCAAACTTTAAATCTTGTTCTGACTGAGGTCATAAGTGAAATCAGTATTAAGGGAAAAACTAGCAGCGGTAACAACTGTAATAGCTCACCAAATTCTATTAAAGGGCTCAAATAATATTAAAAATGAGGAAGAATTGAATTACATTATTAAAGCATGCTATGCTGAATCAGGCAAACATTAGGCCTAACCAGAGAGCCTGAATGTGCATGTACTGAATTTATCACCACACTAGTGCATATGCCCTACCTTAACTGAAGAATCAAGCCACTTCCCTAAACATTTCTATTTATGAACTGCATTTGTATGTAATTCTGTAGAGGCTTTAATGCAACACCTAAAGTCTGAACAGACATGGTGTTAAAAATCATAACACTCAGAGCAAGCCCATTTTAAGGTGTGGAGGAAAATACTTATTGGGAATTCTAAACCAGTTTGCACACCCAGGGCCAGATTTTGCCACCCTTGCTCATATTGGGCCGATTTGGATGTCTTCACTCACCACAGGTAGCACCTTCCTCCACAAGTGTCCTGTAGTAGGCTTTGGTTGGGGGCCAGCAGGCCTTCTGGTGAGGCCACAGCCAAATAATCTCCCCAAACCTTGAGATGGCTCTTCCGGACAGTCTGTGGCTCCAGTGGCCAAGCCACAGTTCGTCATACCCCCTTGGAATCCTCCAGGATCTCTCAGGAGTCTGGGGGAAGAGGGAAGGATAGGGGGACCCGGGCCTTCCCTCTCCAGTGAGTCCTGGCCAAGGGCCCAAAGGGAGAAAGGTGCGGGGTGTCTCAGCCCTTGTAGGCTGCCACAGTAGATCAACCTCCCCCTGAGCCTCTTCCTACCTCCCCTGTTTCCTTTCAGTTTGGGGCCTGGCCCCCAGCCTTCTACTTACAGCCTAGAAAGTTCAGGGCTTCAGATGCAGGTGATGGTGGGGCTGTTTCCCAGCTCACCCTCAGAGTCTAGTTGTCCCCCCTCACTCCTTAGTCAGAGGGAAGGGGGAATCCCAGCCAAGTCTTACTCACAATTACAGAACGTCCCCTATAGATTGCTCTGCCTCAGTGGCTGCAGCCTGTCTGCTTACTTGCAGCCACTCTCTCCTCCATGCTCCCCCTGCCAGACTACCAGAGCTCCCTTTTAAGCAGGCCCTCCATAGGGAGCATGCCCAGCTCAGAGATAGGGCCTTTTTGTCCCTATACTGTTCCACCACTTCTTTTTTCCATAGTGTGGGGTCTGTACGCCCCATCACACACCCATCCCCTCAGGCTGAGTGCTGCAGGGTCGATCTGTAGAGATAGGTCTCCTCTGTCCTGCAAAAAGAAGTCCACGTTCTTGTGGTCACATGCCACTCAATGCAGTACCTCAAACTTGTTCAGGTACAGTGAGAGGTACCAGCGCATAATCCTCAAGTTATGGTCTTTTGTGGTGTTCTGCTACTGGAGAGCTGCATGATCTGTCATGAGATGGAATGGCTGGCCCCATAAGTAAGAGCAGAGTCCTTCAATGGCTCATTTTACTGCCAAGGAATCCTTCTCTATCACTGAGTATGCCACTTCCCAGGGGAACAATTTCCAGCTGAGGTAAAGGATTGGGTGGTCTTCTCCTGCCACCTCTTGGGACAACATGGCTCCCAGACTGATATCGGAGGCATCTTTCTGCAGGATGAAAGGTTTAGAAAATCAGGGTGGAACAGGATAGGCTCCCAAGTCAGTTGATCGTTCAATTTTTTGAAGGCCGTGGTGCAATCCAGAGACCACTGGATTGTCCTGGGGGCTGTGTTTTTCACCAGGTCCATTAGCAGGGCCACAATTGTAGTGAAATCCAGGATAAACTGCCTATAATAGCCCACCAGTTCCAGGAAGCATCATACCTACCTCTTTGTGGTGGGTGCAGGACATTCCACCAGAGCTTGGACCTGTCCTACCACCAAGGGGCACAGGCCCCCTCTCCTCACTGCATACCCCAGGTACATCACTTCTCAATTAGCCATGCAGCACTTGGCAGGATTAGCTGTAAATCCAGCAGTTCTGGACGGCCTGCAAGACTCTTGCAATATGTTTTAAATGCTCATTCCAGGACTTGCTGTAGATGACGATATCATCGATGCACACACCTTTGGAAGGTGGCTGTTGCTCCATGAAGGGCAAACAGTATTGTTTGAAATTGGTACAGGCCAAACAGCGTGTGGAAGCCTGTCTTTTCTCAGGACTCCAGAATCAAGGGATCTGCCAATGACCCCTGGTTAGGTCGAGGGTGGAGATATACTTGGCGGCCCCTAACCTCTCTAACAATTTGTCAACCCTCAGCATCAGGTAGGCCTCCAATCTGGATACCCCATTGACCTTCCGGACGTCTCTGAAGAATCTGGTCAACCTGTCCTTTTTAGATACCAACACAATAGGGCTTCACCACGCACCATGTGACTCTTTAACTACCCTAAGTTCTAATATAGCTTGCAGTTCATTCTATACCATTTCGGCAATGGCCCAAAGTTCTCGCTTATGTTGTTCCCTGTTTGTCTTTCTGTGATGGTACACTAGATGAGTTTGTTCTGCAACTGTGGAAAAGACTGCCAAGAAGGACTGGGCAAGTTTTTGGATCTGCCACTTATGCTACATCTGCAGGTCTTCTCTGACCAGGACTTAGTTAGAGCTGGGGGCTATGGGAGCCTGGGGCCTGAGTTCTGGAGGATATGGCATTACTAGGAGCCCATCTCAATATTTCTAGGCCTTTAGCAGGTTGACATGGTACATCTTAATGTCTTTCCTTTTTCTGGGTTGATGAACCTCATAATTTACTGCCCCAATTCATCTGATCACTTCAAAGGGGCCTTGCCATCTAGCCAAAATTTGGATTCCAAGGTGGGGAGCAGGAGTAACATCCAATCCCTCGGTTGGAACTCCCGGACATGGGTTCCCTTATTGTACACTTGCACTTGCCCCATTGTGCCTTGGGTAGATTTTTTCTCTCACAAACTCTCCTATTGCCTTTGACTTCTCTCTTAGTTATAGCACATAGTGTACTGAATTCGTAGCTGTGGAACTTAGTTCACTCCATGTCTCCCAAAGGAGATCTAGTACTCCCCTCAGCTGTCTCCTGTATAGTAATTTGAATAGGGAGAACCCTGTCGATTCCTGACAGACTTCATGGATGGGGAACAGGAGTGGTGGAAGTAATTGGTCCCAGGGGCAGGGTTCCAAGGCTACAAAATTCTGCAGCCTACTTTAATCTCTCTACCAGACCATAGAATTGGGAGTGGTACACTGATGTTCTTACTGCTTTAAGCATCAACAAGCTACACAGTTCCCTCATAAGTTGGGACATAAAGTTGGTGCCCTGCTCTATGATTATTTCCCAAGGGATCCCCACCTGGGCGAACACTTTCAGGGGCTCCAGGGCAAGGGTTTTCGCCTTTGTGGAGTGTAGTGGAATCACCTAGGGGTACCGTGTGGCATAGACTAATAGGACTAGTCTGTGCTAGAATCCAGCTGCACTCTCTTCCAATGGGCCCACTAGGTTCAGGCTGATCCCCTCAGATGTGGTCCCTTACCACAGGGAGGGGTATCAGTGGGGTCCAGGTTACCTTCCCTTGACTTGCCCACTGGCATTCTGGGCAGGAGGCACAGTACTCTTGTACCTCCTGGTGGACAAAATGTCACCTGGTTGAGAGTTTTCCCCTGACAAAGGTGCCCCCCACAGGGTGTGGCATGTGGCAGATATAGTAGTTCCCTGAGGTACTTCTTTGGGACAAGCAATTGCATTTTAACATTTCCTATCTGGTGGTCCTTCTCTGTTCTCTATATTTTCTCTAGCTTGAAGTTAGGCCATTGTTTCTGGAATCGACGTTCTACCACCTCACCATTGACCCAGGTGAGCTGTTCATAGGTTCATCCCAATGTTGAGTCGTTTTTGTTCTTCCACAAAATCCATTTTGTCCAAAAATACGTTGGTCACTGCTGGCTCACTTAATTTCTTCTCTTTGTCCCCATTGGGGAAAGTCGATCCCACTCCAGCCAAGATGCCATCTGCAGGGGCCCATGTTCCTTGTCCTGGGTCTTCCTCCTTGCTTTCGCCTGCTAAGGCTTGTGGCTCTGCTGTTTCCTTGTCTCCAGTGTCACTGTCAGTCCCACGCAGGGGCTCCCCATTCTCAGACTGCATCAGGTCTCTAAAGAAACCTCCAGTCTCGCCCGATTATTACCAGATATGCCAGGTTCAGGGCTACTGGCTCACAGATCTGATGGTTCTGCATGCTCAGAGGCACCTTCTCCGTGGAGTAAGGGAGCACAACACATCCGCATGAATGCATTGCAAATAGACAGTGCCTGTGGGAACTGTTTCAGGCCCTGCTAGACTTTCTCTCACCAGAGTCTGGCAGCACCCTGAGTCAATTAGTCCTTGCACATCCATGCCATTGGCCTGTATGGTCACTACTAGTTTTGTTGGCCTTGGCCTCCTCTTACGGGCCTTGGATTCGGCCTCATACCTGGCCATAGAGGCAGTACATGTATGGGCAGTTGCAATGGAAATGTCCAGGCTCCCCACATGTGAAACAAACCCCTGTGCTGAGGGGGGCCCGTTGATGGGGTGCCACCTGGAACTGCACATGCCCACCTGCCATTCTTGATCTACCTCCCTCCCATCCTTGCTAGGCTGAGATAGCCTGGTCCTTCTGGCCCACCCTTTTCTTGCTGTCCTTTCTATTGCCTGGATCAGTTGAGGCAGGACTGGACTGGCCCAAGAGGTTTCTGCTCTGGGCCTTGTGAGGAACTGGTAATTCTCCAGGTTATCAGAGAGGATTTCAAGACAGTGGCATGTCACCCATTCCCATCCTCCAGCAGAGAGAATCTCCGAACTGTTCTAGGACAATTCTTTTGACTACTTGGGCTCCCAGCTTTTGCTAGGCTGGAGCCACCGCAAGCAATGTTCTCTTAGGCACTGGGCCACAACCTGTGGTCATGTCCTGGGTGTGAACCTCCCCCCAATCGCTTGTGGTACATCTTGGAAATATCAAAACATGTCTAGGATGGCCGCCTTCAGTTGAGGGTGCAGCTGTCACATCACGACCCCAGTACGCAGCCTGGGCCACTTCTGTCAAGCAGGGCACTAGCAGAGCGGCCCAGCTCTCTGCAGGCAAGCAAGCCAGTGTGGCCACACTTTCAAAGGTTACCAAGAACCCCTCCAGGTTGTTCCCTGGTGCCATTTTTGTTAGCTTCAGTGGAGGACTCAGCTCCAGGCCTGGGCCAGAGCTGCCTGCTGCCGAACTCCCCAGCACACCCTGCAAGTGAAACAGTGTGGCCATCTGCTGCACAAGACCTTGCTGTTGGTCTCTTTGCTGGGCTGTTAATTCCTTGATGAGTTGTTGCTGCTGGCGTTGCACGGCAACTGTAACTGGATCTGCTGCTGCTGCTGTTCCATAACCCATTTCAATGGCTTATCCAAATCCATCTTTTACTCATCTTTTATACAGTGCCCACATTCATCACCACTTTGTAGCAGGCTTTGCTTATGGGCCAGCAGGCCTGCTGGTCAGGCTGCAGCCAAACAGTCTCTCTGAGCCTTGAGGTGGCTCTTCCAGGCAGTCTGGTGGCCTGGCAGCCACCCCACAGTTCATCACTCCCACCTCCCCAGAGTCCTCCTGGTCCAGGATCTCTCAGAAAGTAGGGGGAAGAGGGAAGGGTAGGGGGACCCAGGCCCTCCCTCTCAACCGGGCCTGGCCCAGGGCCAGTGGCGTAGCCAGCTTCTAAGAGGAGGGGGAGCAAACATAAAAAAGGCGCCCCCCCTTGGCTCCTCCTCTGGTCACGCCCCCTTGGCTCCTCCTCCGGCTGCACCGCCACTCCCCCCGCATGGCTCCTCCGGCCCTGCCATGCCACCCCCGTGGGCCCCCCCCCCCCCTCGCTCCTCTGGCCGCAGCTGCTGGCTGCCATGCTGCGCCCCCCATGGCTGCCGGCCGCACTGCGGGCCGCCAGCCTGCGCCCCCCCTCGCAGGGCCAGCTTTAGCAAGAGCGGGGCCTGATTCCGGGAAGCCCCGCCCCCAGGAATTGGGCTGTGCTCCGGCCGGAGCTCTGGCCGGGGTCGTGGGGCTTGGGTCCGGGCCGGAGCCAGAGCTGCCGGGGCCAGGGGGTGCTTGGCCGGGGCTGGCGTGCTCGGCCGGAACCGGGGCCGGCACCCCAGGGCCTGAGCCGAGCCAGGCCACCAGGGCCAGAGCCTCTTGGCCGGGGCCGGCCGCCGGAGGGAGCCGCTCGGCCGGGGGGGCCGGACTGGACCGTGCCTCCTCTCCCCCCGCCGCCGCCTCTCCCCCCCCCCCCCAGCTTACCTGCTGCCTGCCTGCCTGTTTCAGGCAGGGGAGGAGGCGGAGGAACGGGGGGGGGAGCATTCAGGGGAGGGGAGGAGGGGGAAGTGAGCTGGGGGCGGGGAGGACAGCTGCTGCGGGGCCCTCTTGGCGCGGGGCTAAAGCTGGCCGTGCCCCCCTGCTCCTCTGGCCGTGCCCCCCTGCTCCTCCGGCTGTGCCCGCCGCCCCTCCCATGGCTGCCGGCTGCGCTGCGGGCCGCCAGCCTGCGCTCCCCCTCGCTTCTCCGGCCGCGGCTGCCGGGCCACGCTGCGGGCCGCATGCTGTGTCCCCTCCTCCCCCCAGCTGCTTTTGGAAAGGCGGGGGAAGCGGCTACTTCCCCTGCACCCCGCTACCTACGCTACTGTCCAGGGCCCAAGGGAAGAGAGGTGAGGGGTGGCTCAGTTCCTTCTGGCTGCCTCTCTAAGCCTCCCCTAAGCCGCTTCCTACCTTCCCTGTTTCCCTTCAGTTTGGGGCATGGTCCAGCCTTCTGCTTACTGTCTCAGTAGTTCAGGGCTTCAGCTGAAGGGGATGGTGGGGATGCTTCTTCGCTCACTCTCCAAGTCCAGTTGACCCCCACTTAGTCAGGGGGAAGGGGATCCCAGCCTACTCTTACTCACAGTCCCAGTCCTTCCCCTGTAAATTGCTTTGCCTCAGTGGCTACAGCCTGTCTGCTTTCTTGAAGCCAGTCTCTCCTTCATGCTCCCCCATGCTGGACTGCCAGAACTCCCTTTTAAGCAGGTCCTCCATAGAGAGCATGCCCGGCAGCTGCTGAAGATTGGAGCCTTCTTGGCCCAATACTGTTCCATCACTCCTTTTATCTGAGCCTGGGGTCTGTAAACCCCATCACATGGTCCCGTTAAAACTGGTGCATTAAGTAGTATTTTACTCTATAAATAGTCTCACTGGCAGAACTGGCCCCCTAAAGTGGCAAGTCCCATTGAAATGCAAAATATAACGATAAGTTATCCTTTTTACACTTTATTTAAAAGTGATCAAGAGCTATCTTATGAGCAACAGGTTATTTATCTAAAATATTCAGATATAAAAAGAACGTCAAGAGATCTCTTCGCTAGAAAAAAAATTACACGTTGCTTTTGAGCAGCCCCCATTGGCCTGGAGTGGTGAACCGTGGCCAGTGGGAGCTGCAACTGGCCGAACCTGTGGACGCGGCATGTAAACAAACCAGCCTGCCCGCCAGGGGGCTTACCCTGGCAGGCCACGTACCAAAGGTTGCTGATCCCTGCTTTAGAGACTTTAAGAAAGTCTTTATTTTCTTCAGTGACCCAAACTGTCATCATTTTATGTCTCACTTACTGCAACATCCTTTTTGCTGGACTTGACAAATGCAGTCTTGTCCCACTCATATCCCTTCAGAATGCTCTGCCAAGGTCACTTTCCTAGCCTGTTGTTTTGACCATGTCAGTCCTTTCTTTGCATCTAGGGTGACCAGATGTCCCGATATTTAACCCTTTGTCCCACATCCCGATCAAGGTATGATCAGGATGCCATTTGTCCCAATATTCAGGTAAGGAGGCGATTGGGAGGGAGGTGCCGACTCCATGGGTGCTCCAGGGTTGGAGCACCCACGGGAAAAATTGAAGCCAAGCTCCCCCCTCCTCGCCGCCTTCTCTTCCCCCCCCCCCCCCCCAGCACGCTGCATCCCCGCTCCACCTCCCCTGGTGGATTGTGGGCGGGGCTTATGGCACCCCAATGTGTCCCGATTTTTTTTTTTTTTTTAGTGTGGTGATCTGGTCACCCTATTTGCATCCCGTCACTGACTCCCCCTTTATTACATCAAATATAATTTGCTTGTCTTTACTTCCAAGGTCCTTCACGGTTGATCCCCACTTTCATTTGCTATTGACACTGACCTCTGTTTGGTCCATGAAGTCAGCCTCCATTGCCTACTTGTTACATTTTCAAACAAACACCTTTTTGCATTCTCCCATACTGCTCCTAATGCTTGGGAGTTACTCCCTAAAAACATCCACTAATTTACCCATTAGCCACTATCAAATCCCGGCCTCAAAACTTTCCATTGACATGATGCCTACAAAAAACTTGACAATGGTTAGGCTGCTGGAGTGTCGAGATCACTGCCTCTCATCATGCTGACCAATATTATCTCATTGTTTTCTTTTTCTCCCTGGTCTGCCTATACCCATCCATTGTCTCTAGTCTTATACTTAGATTGTAAACTCTTTGGGACAGGATTGATCTTTCTGTTCTGTGTTGGTATGCTGCCTACCACAAAGGGGTCCTGGTCTCTGTTTGGGGCTCCTAGGCAGTATAATAATACGAACAACAATCAATGACTGATTGCATGCATCCTGAAAATAGCTGGCAAGTTCTTCGAGAAGAGCTGTGTTTAATAGCCAATTTTCTGGTTCAAATTACATTTTTTTTTTCAAAATATTTCAGCAAAACGAAAAAGTCAAAGAAAATTTGTTTTGGTCTAAAAACAATGTTTCATTTGACCCAAAACAAAATATTTGGTTTCATTTAAGGTGGGTTTTTTTTTTTTTAACCTTTAAAAAAAATAAAAGTGAAGCACAATTTGAAATGAAAAGTCATTTTGAACGGAAAACTAAACATTTAATTTCAACAGTGTCAAAATGAAATGCTTGCCATGTTCTGAATTTTTTTTTCAGCTAAAAGAATTGAGCGGATTCTACAGGAATTAGCAAAATGTTTCAGTTGACCCAACTGTGCATTTTTCAGTGAAAAAATTTTTTGTTCAAAAACTTCTGCCCCGTTCTAGCCTTGACACCACATCTGTAATACGTGGATGAAAATTTGTTGAAGTAGGTTCTCCCAAAAAAGACAATCTAGATCCCTGACAAAATGAGTCATGTCCACTTTAATTCACTTACTTTCTGCTATTTTAAATGTGCACTCTTTCAAGATGGGCATTCACCTATTAATAATTAATGATATATTATTAATAATTAGTATTATTATTTATTATTAACATTTGTGTTGGAATAGCGCCTTAAGGCCTCAACCACATTTGGACCCATTATGCTAGGCACTGTACAAACATATAATAATGACAGTCCTTTCCCCAAACAAAGTACAGTCTAAGAGACAAAACATAACAGAAGACACAAGAAGCGGGGGTGGGAGAGATGAGGTGACAAATAATTGGATGTACACAAGTCTCAACTGTCCAGTAGTAATGACCACTATCAGGTTGTACTCCATTCCATGCATTCCAGAAGAGGTGAGTTTTGAAGAAAGACTTGAAGGAAGATAGGATGGTGACTTACAGATTTTGACAGAGCTTTTCCAACTTGTGAACATGAAGGGCAGCTTGGGAGAAAGCACAGAAGTTTTTGTTGCAGAAATGGAGAATTGAGTAATTCCATAGCCCAAAATACAGTAGAATCCTAGCCATCTGAACCGTGACTATCCTAACCTTCATTTCTAATGAACTGTGAGCAGGTCTCCCTGATTTGCTCACCCCAGCTCCTCAATTTGCATTAAATTTTTGGTGCCACTCAAGCAGTTTGTACACTCAACATTCTGCGATGGGATAAATAACACTTGCAAACATTTTGGAGCCCAAACTAGTGTGCCTCTGAAATAACGCTATGATAAAACACACTATGATAGATAAACATTTCTGAGGATTGTTTGGCAATACCATGGCCAAATTCTTTTGCTGTAACCCCTTCTATTTCAGTGGATTGTATCAGCGTAATAGAGCACAATTTGGACTCTTGTGTTTAGCAAACTGAATGTTGTCAACCTATATCCTGTGGATCAGGAGGAAAGAACTAAAACTACAGCAGCAGTGGGAGCATGTGAGTCACATCAGATAGGCTAGTTAATGATAATCGGTTGATCAGAGCTTTTGGACTTTACTGATCTGAGATGGATTTGAAGCTACAATTTAGATGTGAGGTTCTATATTCCTTTGTTGCGTATCTATCTAGTTAGTATCACTGTTCCCCTTTTTTTCTGTTACAGCCACTTGTTGAGCCTTGTTTTAGATTAGATTGTAAACTGGGTCAGCAATTGCACTTAACACTGCAGGTCCCCCAATCTTGACTATTACACAGCATCCACCTCCATGGTATCTAAGGCCTGGTCCACACTAACCCCCCATTTTGAACTAAGTTACGGAAATTCAGCTACGTTAATAACGTAGCTGAATTCGAAGCACCTTAGTTCGAACTTACCGCGGGTCCACATGCGGCAGGCAGGCTCCCCCGTCGATGCTGCGTACTCCTCTTGCCGAGCTGGAGTACCAGCATCGACAGCGAGCACTTCCGGGATCGATTTATCGCGTCTAGACAAGACGCGATAAATCGATCCCAGAAGATCGATTGCTTATCGCCGGACCTGGAGGTAAGTGTAGACCTACCCTAAGTGTCTTCAGACTTCCAAGAACTTTGAACATATAGTTCCCCAATTCAGTGCAGTTTGTAAGAGCCAAATCAAAAAGAGTCAGTTTAGCTTGCATTTATGCATCTTTTTCTCAGATTAATGACTCTGGCACAATTTTACTAATTTACACTAATGACAACCTATTACAAATTACTGAATTTTGTGAATTAGCCAGAAATGAACAAACAGGATTTTAAAAAAGAAACACAAAAAACCCATAAGGATAATGCATCACAAAACATTATTTGTCCATTTATTTTGCCAGCTGTACTTTGGATTTAATTAGTCATAAAACTATATAGTACACTGTGGTTGCAAATGTAAAGTAAGTAGCCTTTGCACACTGGTATAGGGAATTCCTGTAACACTGCAGGAGTTCTCATTACTTTCAGACGATGAGTGTCAACATTTTAGTGGTGACCACTATATACTGGTAAATATGGTATCACATAATATATTTTGTAAAATAATTAAATTTTAGTGATGAAACTTTAGAATAGTGTCTGCTATTAAATCTTTCTAGAGAGAGAGGGAGGAACCACCACATTTTTGTGCAGGTTACAAAATATGCAGTTCATTGGAGTATGGATTAATGAAGTTCTGCTCTGTTTTATTAGTTAGATAAGAGCATAACATTCCACAATAGGTGGAAAAATATGCATAAGAATAGCTACATTTCTGTTATGTAAATGAAGATGTTCTGATAACCCTACACTATAGCAAAGCACCAAGCTCTGCCTTCCTTCAGTTCATTTTGGCCAGATTGTTAGAACTACAGTCTGTCAAACGTTAAGAAAACTTCTCCTGCACAACATAAAACAAGGACATGAAGACACTTTGCATGAAGTCACTGTGGGGAAACCCTGGGCCCTTCTGGAGAGCATGAAGTACTTCTTATATCTTCCATTTATCACACAAGCATGCTAGCAGTATAGCCAAATGAGATATGGGTATAAATACCTTGCTAATCTACACTGGATGGGATGATGCTTGTTTTGTAAGCAGGTCATGTTGACCCTGAGAAAAATCTTACTTGCTTTTCTGTTTTCATTATTTCTTCTGCGACACTGGCATTCTCTAGGTCTTTGAAAATGCCAACACAGAGAGAAAATAAATAACCAACATGTTATTTAGTGCCTTTCATCCCAACAGATCTGGAGGTGACTTACCAACAGTGGGCCTGGTGCTCAAAGGAGGGAATGGAGCCCAAGAAATCTTCCTCACCCCCATTATGCCCTCTGCGTATTTGCCTGATCACCGTACTGGGATGTCATGAGTCCATGACTGCTACTTGTTATAGGACAGACCCACTTTCTATAGGGCAATTTTTCAAAGAGTCAAATAAAAAAAATTGGCCTCTGTAGCAAGGGGTTCTGACCCTTTGAAGATTAGGAGAACTCTCCTGGACCAGTGCCACCCACTTACAGGAATAATACCTCTAAAATAGAGGATGAGGTCTCCAGGGAGAGGAAGTGATGTTGGGAAGGCAATCTGGGAAAGCCCCATGTTCCTAACTACTTTAAGGCCCTGAAACTGGAACTGCATGAGCAGGGTGGCTGAACTTCCCTTTCCCCTCAATAGGGCCCTACCAAATTCATGGTCCATTTTGGTCAATTTCCTGGTCATAGGATTTTAAAAATTGTTAATTTCACAATTTCAGCTATTTAAATCTGAAATTTCACAGGTTTTGTAATTATAGGGGTCCTGACCCAAAAAGGAGTTGTGGGGGGTCACAAGGTTATTGTAGGGGGGGTTGCAGTACTGCTACCCTTACTTCTGCGCTGGTGCTGGCAGAGGCCCTGCCTTCAGAGGTGAGCAGCTGGAGAGTGGTGGTTGCTGGCTGGGAGCCCAGCTCTGAAGGCAGAGCTGCCGCCAGCAGCAGCGCAGAAGTAAGGATGGCACGGTACAGTATTGCGACCCTTACTTCTGCGCTGCTGCCTGCGGAGCTGGGCCCTCAGTCAGCAGCCACCACTCTCTGGCTGCCCAGCTCTGAAGGCAGCAGCACAAAAGTAAGGCATGGTATGATATTGCCACCCTTCTGTGTTGCTGCTGGCTGGGTGCTGCCTGTAGACCTGGGCACCTGGCCAACAGCTGCCACTCTCCAGCTGCCCAGCTCTGAAGGCAGCACAGAAGTAAGGGTGGCAATACTGTGATCCCCTAAAACAACCTTGCAACCTCCCTGCAACTCCCTTTTAGGTCAGGACTCCCAATTTGAGAAACACTGGTCTCCCCCATGAAATCTGTGTAGTATAGGATAAATGCACACAAAAGACCAAATTTCATAGGGGGAGACCAGATTTCACGGTCCATGATGTGTTTTTCAGGGCTGTGAATTTGGTAGGGCCCTACCCCTTAGCAGTGAGGATGAAAATTATCTCAGAGGCTACTGGGAATTGCAGTTCCCATGGTAGCTGGGCCGATAGCATGGGTTTCTGGCAAGGTCTGCGAGAAAATTGGGGTGGATGTATATGGAGCCTTCCCAAAAGACTGGGGAGAGACTTGGAAGGAGCCAGTTGTGTTAAGGGGTGTCTCCAGAGTTTGAGTAAACAGCTCACTTTTTTTTTTTTGTATTTACTTTGAGGCAAACCCTTTTGGCAAGGGACTGAGCCAATCAGATTGCTTCTCGCTACACAAGAGCTCTTTGCTGGCTGATCCATGGAGAAGTGTTTTTCTTCACCTCAAAGAACAGTATATGGCCAACACTGTCAATGTGGCTGAGATAAAAACGTAGCTTTTTTTTCTCCATCTTCCAAAATTCCAAGGGTCTAGCCCTTTGTCTGTTTGACTTGCCACACAGCCTCTTGCTCCTGTTACTTGTAATCTCAGAATTCTTAAATGATTATGGTTTGGTGGGTTATCCTTTATGGAAAAGCCCTATAGAATGTAATAAAGAATGAAGCTTCCTATAGAATATTTAAACCAGACTATAATATTTTATAGCATGGAGACAATTCTGTATTAAGTTGTATAGCCCTTTTAAAGTCAAGCATATAGAATTCTGTTTAATTTCTCCAGAACCCTAGGGGCTCCAGACAATCCCTAGGGGCTGCAGGGACATGCCGGCCGCTTCCGGGTGCCGCACAGAGCCAAGGCAGGCAGGGAGCCTGCTTAAGCCCTGCTGCGCTGCCGACTGTACTTTTAATGGCCCAGTCAGTGGTGCTGATGAGAGCTGCCAGGGTCCCTTTTTGACTGGGCACTCTGGTTGAAAACCGGACACCTGGCAACCCTGCCTGGCCCTGTGGACTGCTCTGTCCAAGCTACTGAGCTACTTCCAGCCTAGCTCCCCGTTCCACTGCTGTCCCCCCCCCCCCACCAGGAAACATTGGCCCTCTGACTTTGATTTCACTGATCATGATACACCTGTATAAAATTGAAATAAATCATCTCTGGTTTAACTCTACTGATGGCAGCTGAATCACATCACAAAATATTTTAGCCAATTAAGTTTTAATTTATCCCGGGGTATGTTTGTGTGTGGGCGGTTATTGGTGGGTCAGTCAAGTTTTTTATAACACAGTAATTCAAATTCAGCAAAAGTAGTGAAGTGACACACTGTAACAAATAAAATCTTTTAAACCAGCTGATATGTCTTAGTGTCAGTAATAAACTTTCTGTAAGCTGTGGTGTGCTGCTATATGAATAAAAACAAATGATATAGGTGAGTGAACAAATACAATCAGTTACAGTATCAGCGGGATGCCTTGGCTTAAAGATGAAAGACTTCTGTTGCCCTCGCTTGTTTTACAACCAACCAAAAACCTTGATAAAATATCTTAATGTTGTGGCAGAAAAATGCAGCCTTGGTGGATGGGTTTGCAGAACGATGATCTATGAACGCAACCATTTCTAATTTTTCTACAGCAAATGGAATCTTTTGGACTCATTCATGTTTGTCTCAGTTGAAAAACTGGGAAAGCCCCTATAGAAGAGGTGGCGAATGCTTTTGAATTGACTTATTTTTTCTTACTCACTACCTTCAAAGTAGTATCTGGCAAGATCTTGCAGTTTTCACAGCCAAGAGACAAAGAGGAATTGTGGCTCATGATAGAATTAACGGATGGCTCCTGGTAATGTCAGATTTTAAATCTCTTTTGTATCCTGTCTGTTTCTGCACATTGTGCACTCAAATGCCTAACATACTTTTGAGACCTGTATAAATAAATGATAATGCTGATATCTGATGATAGCTTGCAGGAAGACTCACTTGTGAAGTGGTTTCCTGCACATCCATCATAATCTACAATACATGACTACTATTAAATGCACAATCTAGATTATGAGCTGTTTGAGACAAGGACTATCTTTTGACTGAACGTCTGTGTGTGGTGCCTCACGCAGTGTGGCCCTGACCCTTGATTTTATTCTATTCAGATTCTAAACTGTGTAGTATCTTGATTGATGTCCCTAGGGGGGTAAAGCAATACAAACACTACTAATAATTAATAAATATTATGAGATTATTATATTAAATCCTTAGATCCAGCAGATTAAAATACAGGCATATCATAAATGCACCAGATGGTCTGAAAACTTTATGGTATGAAAAGCACTGCTGTTGACTTATTTTCTAGATATGTTTCCAAATCAGATGCTTCCTTTGCTAAAGTAAGAGGGTATGTAACAGGGTGGCTTGCCCTTGGGCTAGAGAGCCTGGGGATAAGCCAACCCTGGTTAAAGAATGAGCCCCACTGAGGGGAATCAGGTAGTTTCCTACAAAGAACAGAAGGCAGCTGCAGTAAGGTGTGGTGGTGTGCAGGAAGTTGTAGTAAAACAGCAGTGAGTGAGTGAGGTTCCTGCAGGGAAGACCCTGAGACCAGGGGAATTGCTTCAGTTAGGAAGGGCTGGGAGTAGCCTGCTAAACCATGAAGGACTCTGACCAAACTAGGGGAATCTGGGCTGTGCCCAGCTGAAGACTAGAGGAAAGACTTTTAGTTTTGAACTTTAAGTTAATGAGTTGGACCCTAACGAGGGCTGTTGTGATTGACTGGAAACTCCCCCCCCTAAAAAAGTGGAGTTTATTTGGGGACTCAGGAAAGGAAGCTGAGGCGAGGGGCTGGATATTTTTGAATTTTTTGCTAAGGTTGGATAAAGTCACAAAGAGTTTTTATTGACAGGGAGATGGGCAGAGGGGAGGGCTGAACATGTAGTGTCGGTGATCCAAAAACCTCTTAATGTCAACTGGCAAGGGAGTGCAGAGGGGCTACTGGGATCTCTTGGGTCTGATACATACATTCCAGGTTACCAAAGAATGTTATGCGAGCTGTTGAATGAAAGCTGGTGATGCACTTGGCATCAATATATGTACAGACACTATGTAAGGAGTTATGTGTATACGTGCTGAAAATGTTATTAAAGTCGGTCTGGGAGTTTGGTCACCAGCGAAGGTGAAAAAACAGATTTCTATCAGATGAGAAATGCATATCCATCTATTTGTTTACATGTCCATTGAGTATTATTGTCTTGTTCATAATAGGTCTCCATCACCACTCTGAACTGAATGCAATTGAAGGAC